>NC_074670.1:13162397-13179565 GCF_029448725.1 Salvelinus fontinalis
GTACAGTGATGTCAAGGAGCCATAATCCTGTTATCTGCACACGCACAGGCTGACACCACGCCACTAGCCAGAGCACTAGCAACTACCCTGTACACATACACACACACACACGCGCACACACACACACACACACACACACACACACACACACACACACACACACACACACACACACACACACACACACACACACACACACACACACACACACACACACACACACACACACACACACACGCATGCACGCGCACACACACACACACACACACACACACACACACACACACACACACACACACACACACACACACACACACACACACACACACACACACACACACACACACACACACTGAGCCACTCGCCGAAGCAGTAATCAACTAGCCATGAACAGACGCACACAGTGGGATCATGTTTTCTCCCCATCTTGCTAACGTGTACATACAGTACTTCTCTGCCTGATCCCTCAATCTCTCTTTGTTATGCCCCCTATCCAGCCGCGTCACTAGAAATACACAGATTTCAGACGTTTGAAAAAGGCCTGAGAACGTCGATATATATGCCTTCCTCGCTCACAAAAAATAAATAAAAGCAATTGCCCAGCACTGGGCCCAAACTCCTGATACTAGGAGACGAAGCCCGCTGCTCAGACCACTGAGCTACGGTACTTCACAGTGATCTAAGAAGCCCGCTGCTCAGACCACTGAGCTACGGTACTTCACAGTGATCTAACGAAGCCCGCTGCTCAGACCACTGAGCTACGGTACTTCACAGTGATCTAACGAAGCCCGCTGCTCAGACCACTGAGCTACGGTACTTCACAGTGATCTAACGAAGCCCGCTGCTCAGACCACTGAGCTACGGTACTTCACAGTGATCTAACGAAGCCCGCTGCTCAGACCACTGAGCTACGGTACTTCACAGTGATCTAACGAAGCCCGCTGCTCAGACCACTGAGCTACGGTACTTCACAGTGATCTAACGAAGCCCGCTGCTCAGACCACTGAGCTACGGTACTTCACAGTGATCTAACGAAGCCCGCTGCTCAGACCACTGAGCTACGGTACTTCACAGTGATCTAACGAAGCCCGCTGCTCAGACCACTGAGCTACGGTACTTCACAGTGATCTAACGAAGCCCGCTGCTCAGACCACTGAGCTACGGTACTTCACAGTGATCTAACGAAGCCCGCTGCTCAGACCACTGAGCTACGGTACTTCACAGTGATCTAACGAAGCCCGCTGCTCAGACCACTGAGCTACGGTACTTCACAGTGATCTAACGAAGCCCGCTGCTCAGACCACTGAGCTACGGTACTTCACAGTGATCTAACGAAGCCCGCTGCTCAGACCACTGAGCTACGGTACTTCACAGTGATCTAACGAAGCCCGCTGCTCAGACCACTGAGCTACGGTACTTCACAGTGTAACCCTAACCTTAACCAAGAGGAATTAACAAAACATAGCCCTAACCTTAACCAAGAGGAATGAACAAAACATAACCCTAACCTTAACCAAGAGGAATGAACAAAACATAACCTTCCATCATAATCTACCTCTTCCACAAGCCTAACATAGATTTATGTTACAAATAATAACCATGGAGAATAAATGAACCAAACCTCAATGGAGAGAACGAGAGGAGATGATATGATGAAATCCTAGAGAAATGCTGCTTCTGTCACAATGTGGAGAATTCTCCCTGTCCTCCCACACGAACCACACACTTGACTTTCCCTTCTCTCTCTCTCTCTCTCTCTCTCTCTCTCTCTCTCTCTCTCTCTCTCTCTCTCTCTCTCTCTCTCTCTCTCATGTTCTCTCCCCTTTTCCGTCTTTCTCCCTTTCTTACTCTCTCTGGAAGTTTTAAAGTACATTGCATGTGGCTCTAGTTTGTGTTCCTTCCCTCCCTTTCTCCCCATTATCTCTTTCTCTCTTTCTCGCCCTTTCTCTCTTTCTCCCCATTATCTCTTTCTCTCTTTCTTCCCATTATCTCTTTCTCTCTTTCTCCCCCATTTCTCTCTTTCTCCCCCATTTCTCTCTTTCTCCCCATTTCTCTCTTTCTCCCCCCCTTTCTCTCTTTCTACTCCCCTTTCTCTCTTTCTACTCCCCTTTCTCTCTTTCTCCCCCTTTCTCTCTTTCTCCCCCATTTCTCTCTTTCTCCTCCCCTTTCTCTCTTGCTCTCTTTCTACTCCCCTTTCTCTCTTTCTCCCCCTTGCTCTCTTTCTACTCCCCTTTCTCCCTTTCTCCCCCTTGCTCTCTTTCTACTCCCATTTTTCTCTTTCTCTCTTTCTCCCCCTTTCTCTCTTTCTCCCCCTTTCTCTCTTTCTCCCCCTTTCTCTCTTTCTCCCCCTTTCTCTCTTTCTTCCCCTTTCTCCCCCTTTCTCTCTTTCTCCCCCTTTCACTCTTTCTCAACCTTTCTATCTTTCTCCCCCTTTCTTCCTTCCTCCCCCTTTCTTCCTTTCTTCCCCTTTCTCCCCCTTTCTCTCTTTCTCCCCCTTTCACTCTTTCTCCACCTTTCTCTCTTTCTGTATTTCTCACTGTTTCCTTTAGTAAAGCATTTTATGTGGGCTCTATATTGGTGTGTAGTTGTCGTCCCTTCCCCTCTCCCTCTGTCTCTCTCACTCAGTTCTGTAATTACAGTTCTGGACTCAAGCAGTGATGGTAAATGCTTTTTCTTTTTCTCTCTCCATCTCTCTCTCTCTCTCCATCTCCCTCCCTCTCTCTCTCTCCATCTCTCTCATCTCCTTCCCTCTCTCTCGGCCTCTCTCACTCTCCCACCAAGCAAATTACCTCCTGGTTACTATAGAGATGTGTTTACTAAATGCATTTAGCCTCTTTCATACATCCCCCCCTCTGTCCTCCTTCCTCTCTCCCTCTGTCCTCCTTCCTCTCTCCCTCTGTCCTCCTTCCTCTCTCCCTCTGTCCTCCTTCCTCTCTCCCTCGGTCCTCCTTCCTCTCTCCCTCGGTCCTCCTTCCTCTCTCCCTCTGTCCTCCTTCCTCTCTCCCTCTGTCCTCCTTCCTCTCTCTCTCTGTCCTCCTTCCTCTCTCCCTCTGTCCTCCTTCCTCTCTTCCTCTGTCCTCCTTCCTCTCTCCCTCTGTCCTCCTTCCTCTCTCCCTCTGTCCTCCTTCCTCTCTCCCTCTGTCCTCCTTCCTCTCTCCCTCTGTCCTCCTTCCTCTCTCCCTCTGTCCTCCTTCCTCTCTCTCTCTGTCCTCCTTCCTCTCTCCCTCTGTCCTCCTTCCTCTCTCCCTCTGTCCTCCTTCCTCTCTCCCTCTGTCCTCCTTCCTCTCTCCCTCTGTCCTCCTTCCTCTCTCCCTCTGTCCTCCTTCCTCTCTCCCTCTGTCCTCCTTCCTCTCTCCCTCGGTCTTTTCTCCTCTTTTCTGATTTCTGCTTCCCTCCCTCGTTTTTCACACAGTGTACGAACCACCTCTCTTTTGTGTCTGCTCTCATTTGATCCCTCTCTCTCCCCCCCATCTCTCTTGTTGTTGGAGGAGGCATTTTAACACTTTTAGTAGCAAACTGTCAGTTATTTAGATGTTAAGGAGAGTGGAGGAGTGACTGTGTTGGATACATGCTCTGTGTAGTTAGCAGGCCTATGTTGTAGTTATTTTGTGTGTGTCTACAGATAAATCTATGGCCTGTTGTAGTAATGAAGCAGTTTTCCAGAAGACAGTTTGTGTTGTCTCAGGCTACAGCACAAGTGGTTCAAACTAAATACACCACTTACAGAAATGCACTAATCTGATTGTTTGTTCTCTCCCATTTCTCCTCAACGACAACGATACAGTCTTCAGTCTCTCTCCTTTATATGTCTCTCTCTCTCCCCTGTGTCTCTGATCCCTCCTCCTGTCTTTCCTCATGTCTTATTCTTATTCACTCCCTCTATCCCCTTTTCCCTCCCACCTCCAATTTTCTTACTTCCTATTTATCCCTCTCTTGTGTTTCCCTCCTCCATCACTCTCTCGCTCTCACCTTATAACCTTCTCTTTCTCCCTGTCTCCTCAACTCTCCTCACACTCTCCCTCCCTCCATTGTATTACAATTTTCTCCCTCTCTCCTCACTCCCCCTCTCCCTCCTGCCCTCTTGCCCCACTCCTCTCTCCCTCTTATCCCTCAATCCTTCTTCCCTTCCCTCCCCTCCCCACCTCCTCCTTACTTCCTACCTCCTCTCTCTCGCTCCTCCCCCGTCCTCTCTCCTCTCCCCTTCTTCCCCCTCCCCTCCCTCTCTCCCTCTCTGCACCTCTCCTGTCCCGTCCTCCTCTCCTCTACTCCTTTCTCTCCTCTCCTGCCTTCCCCACACTCTTTCCCTCCTCTCCGTCATCCCCGTCCTCCCCCTTCTCTCTCCTCTCCTGCCACCCTTCTCCTCCCTCCCCTTCCCCTTCCCCTCAATCTCTCTCCTCCCTCCTCTCTCTCTCTCAGTACATGTGGATGATTAGTGTAGTCAGATGGAACAGTAAAGTCGACACGCGGGCGGATCTAAATAATGTTCTGTCCTTCTGTCTGCTCTATTCCTCCTCCTGTCTCTCTATCTCTCTCTATATCCCTGTCTCTCTATCTCTCTCTATATCCCTGTCTCTCTATCTCTCTCTATATCCCTGTCTCTCTCTATCTCTCTCTATATCTCTATATCTCTGTCTCTCTCTCTCTCTCTATCTCTCTCTATATCCCTGTCTCTCTATCTCTCTCTATATCCCTGTCTCTCTCTCTCTATCTCTCTCTATATCTCTATATCTCTGTCTCTCTCTCTCTCTATCTCTCTCTATATCTCTATATCTCTGTCTCTCTATATATCTCTATATCTCTGTCTCTCTCTCTATATCCATGTCTCTCTCTCTCTATCTCTATATCTCTGTCTCTCTCTCTCTATCTCTATATCTCTGTCTCTCTCTTTCTATCTCTCTCTATATCTATATCTCTGTCTCTCTCTCTATCTCTCTATATATCTCTGTCTCTCTCTCTCTATCTCTCTCTATATCTGTCTCTCTCTTTCTATCTCTCTCTATATCTATATCTCTGTCTCTCTCTCTATCTCTCTATATATCTCTGTCTCTCTCTCTCTATCTCTTTCTATATCTCCATATCTCTGTCTCTCTCTATATATTTCTGTCTCTCTCTCTATATCCCTGTCTCTCTCTATATATCCCTGTCTCTCTCTCTCTATCTCTCTCTATATCTCTATATCTCTGTCTCTCTCTCTATATCCCTGTCTCTCTCTCTCTATCTCTTTCTATATCTCCATATCTCTGTCTCTCTCTCTATATCTCTGTCTCTCTCTTTCTCTCTCTCTCTCTCTGTCTCTGTCTCTCTCTGTCTCTCTCTCTCTCTCTCTCTCTCTCTCTGTCTCTCTCTGTCTCTCTCTCTCTGTCTCTCTCTCTCTCTCTTTCTCTCTCTCTCTAACTCTCTCTCTCTGTCTCTCTCTGTCTCTCTCACTCTCTCTCTCTACCTCCCCCTATTTAATGTCCTGTTTGCAGCCTATAATGTAACCTTTATATGAGGTAGTGACTCAACAACATCTCAACCATAACAGATGTGAGACTGGTAATAGAGAAATACTACCCCTCAGTCATGGCGAAACCTTCTCCGTAACTCTTCACATGTATTTGTTGAGGTTTCTATGAGGACCGCCTTTTTAAATACAATCTATCAGTTACTGTGTGTCTCCATGGATGGATGTGTTCATGATGCTTTGTGTGTGTACAGTATGTGTATTTGTGCCGTGTGTATATGTGACGGTGTGTGTGTTTTTGTGAGTGAGGATCTGATGGGGATTTTAGCAGACATGTTTCTGTCGCTAGGAACTAAAAGCTATTTAATTATTCCCCTTTGGGACATTTAAATGGGCCGGACCACTTAAAATGATGGGATAGAGATGAAAATGCAGATTTCCATCAATGACTTTTTTCCCATCAACGTTTTCCTGTGAGTTATTACTGCGGAATGAGACACCAGCAGTGTGTGTGTGTGCGTGTTTGTGTGTTTGTGTGTGTTTGTGTGTGGGTGTGTGGGTGTGTGTGTGTGTGTGTTTGTGTGTGTGTGTGTGTGAGAGAGAGAGAGAGAGACAGAGAGAGACTCCCTTGACTTTGTTATTTTAAATGAATTATGAAAGCATTTAATTAAAATTAAAATGTGCACTGTGCTTTCTTCTAAACCCAATCCATGTTCCCTAGGTAACTCAGTGTTCATATACCTGCCTAATTGCTCTAGGAGGAAATGTCAAATAAAACACATATTGTTCCTGGACTACAGCAGCCACTTCATAATGACATTATTTTAATAAACATTATCTCAAAGCCAGACTGAGGAAATACAGTTGACGGGAACATACAGTATGATAGAAACCGTGTGTCTAATTCCCGTGTTCTGAAAGTTAGTTCTGAATGTAACATAACACTATGAATTTACGGTCAGATTGCTGTTATTGTCTATCTGCTGTTCCATTTGAGGTCTCCATATCTGTCTGTTTATCCTCCTCTCCTCTCGTCCTCTCTTCTCTTCCCTTCACTCATTACAGAGATGGGGGAAAAGTGATATCTTTCTAATGATTACCCTCTCCCCCTCTCCTCCTCTCCCCCTCTCCTCCTCTCCCACTCTCCCCCTCTCCCCCTCTCTCTGTCAGTAAATGAGGGAAAGTGATATGGTTCTCTAATGACCAGTGTGAATAATGGGGATCTAAATAAAGGCTCAGTTTAGTGTTAGAATGCTCCCTTCCTCTAGATCTCTTCCTCTAGATCTCTTCCTCTAGATCCCTTCCTCTAGATCTCCTCCTCTAGATCTCTTCCTCTAGATCTCTTCCTCTAGATCTCTTCCTCTAGATCTCTTCCTCTAGATCCCTTCCTCTAGATCTCCTCCTCTAGATCTCTTCCTCTAGATCTCTTCCTCTAGATCCCTTCCTCTAGATCTCCTCCTCTAGATCTCTTCCTCTAGATCCCTTCCTCTAGATCTCCTCCTCTAGATCTCTTCCTCTAGATCTCTTCCTCTAGATCCCTTCCTCTAGATCTCTTCCTCTAGATCTCTTCCTCTAGATCCCTTCCTCTAGATCTCCTCCTCTAGATCTCTTCCTCTAGATCCCTTCCACAAGATCTCTTCCTCTAGATCCCTTCCTCTAGATCTCCTCCTCTAGATCTCTTCCTACTGGATCCCTTCCTCTAGATCTCCTCCTCTAGATCTCTTCCTCTAGATCTCCTCCTCTAGATCTCTTCCTCTAGATCTCTTCCTCTAGATCCCTTCCTCTAGATCTCCTCCTCTAGATCCCTTCCACAAGATCTCTTCCTCTAGATCCCTTCCTCTAGATCTCTTCCTCTAGATCTCTTCCTCTAGATCCCTTCCTCTAGATCTCCTCCTCTAGATCTCTTCCTCTAGATCTCTTCCTCTAGATCTCTTCCTCTAGATCCCTTCCTCTAGATCTCCTCCTCTAGATCTCTTCCTCTAGATCCCTTCTTCTAGATCTCCTCCTCTAGATCTCTTCCTCTAGATCTCTTCCTCTAGATATCTTCCTCTAGATCCCTTCCTCTAGATCTCCTCCTCTAGATCTCATCCTCTAGATCTCCTCCTCTAGATCTCCTCCTCTAGATCTCCTCCTCTAGATCCCTTCCTCTAGATCTCCTCCTCTAGATCTCTTCCTCTAGATCTCTTCCTCTAGATCCCTTCCTCTAGATCTCTTCCTCTAGATCCCTTCCTCTAGATCTCTTCCTCTAGATCTCTTCCTCTAGATCTCTTTCTCTACCCCCCCTCTCTCTATCCCCCTCTCTTTATCCCCCCTCTCTCTCTCTTCTTTCTCTATCCCCCCTCTCTCTCTATCCCCCACTCTCTCTCGCTCTATCCCCCCCTCTCTTCTTTCTCTATCCCCCCCTCTCTCTCTATCCCCCCTCTCTCTCTCTCTCTTCTTTCTCTATCCCCCCTCTCTCTCTTCTTTCTCTATCCCCCTCTCTCTCTCTATCCCCCCCCTCTCTCTCTCTTCTTTCTCTATCCCCCCTCTCTCTCTATCCCCCCCTCACTCTCTATCGCCCCTCTCTCTCTCTCTTCTTTCTCTATCCCCCCTCTCTCTTTCTCTCTTCTTTATCTATCCCCCCTCTCTCTTTCTCTATCCCGCCTCTCTCTCTCTTCTTTATCTATCCCCTCTCTATCCCCCCTCTCTCTCTCTATCCCCCTCTCTCTCTCTCTTCTTTCTCTATCCCCCTCTCCCCTCTATCCCCCCTCTCTCTATTCCCCCCTCTCTCTCTATCCCCCCCCTCTCTCTCTATCGCCCCTCTCTCTCTCTCTTCTTTCTCTATCCCCCCTCTCTCTTTCTCTCTTCTTTATCTATCCCCCCTCTCTCTTTCTCTATCCCGCCTCTCTCTCTCTTCTTTATCTATCCCCTCTCTATCCCCCCTCTCTCTCTCTATCCCCCTCTCTCTCTCTCTTCTTTCTCTATCCCCCTCTCCCCTCTATCCCCCCTCTCTCTATTCCCCCCTCTCTCTCTATCCCCCCTCTCTCTCTCTCTCTTCTTTCTCTATCCCCCCTCTCTCTCTTCTTTCTCTATCCCCCTCTCTCTCTCTATCCCCCCCCCCTCTCTCTCTTCTTTCTCTATCCCCCCTCTCTCTCTATCCCCCCCTCACTCTCTATCGCCCCTCTCTCTCTCTCTTCTTTCTCTATCCCCCCTCTCTCTTTCTCTCTTCTTTATCTATCCCCCCTCTCTCTTTCTCTATCCCGCCTCTCTCTCTCTTCTTTATCTATCCCCTCTCTATCCCCCCTCTCTCTCTCTATCCCCCTCTCTCTCTCTCTTCTTTCTCTATCCCCCTCTCCCCTCTATCCCCCCTCTCTCTATTCCCCCCTCTCTCTCTATCCCCCCCTCTCTCTCTATCGCCCCTCTCTCTCTCTCTTCTTTCTCTATCCTCCTCTCTCTCTCTTCTTTCTCTATCCTCCCCCTCTCTCTCTCTTCTTTCTCTATCACCCCTCTCTCTTTCTCTCTTCTTTATCTATCCCTCTCTCTCTATCTCTCTCTCTCTCTCTCTCTTCTTTCTCTATCCCCTCTCTCTCTCTTCTTTCTGTATCCTCCCCTCTCTCTCTCTCTTCTTTCTCTATCCTCCTCTCGCTCTCTCTCTCTTCTTTCTCTATCCTCCCCCCCTCTCTCTCTTCTTTCTCTATCTTCCCCCTCTCTCTCTCTTCTTTCTCTATCCCCCCTCTCTCTTTCTCTCTTCTTTATCTATCCCCCCTCTCTCTTTCTCTCTTCTTTCTCTATACCGCCTCTCTCTCTCTTCTTTATCTATCCCCCTCTCTCTCTCTCTCTATCCCCCTCTCTCTCTCTCTATCCCCCTCTCTCTCTTCTTTCTCTATCCCCCTCTCTCTCCATCCCCGCCTCTCTCTATTCCCCCCTCTCTCTCTATCCCCCTCTCTCTCTATATCCCCCCTCTCTCTCTCTCTCTTCTTTCTCTATCCCCCCTCTCTCTATTCCCCCCTCTCTCTCTATCCCCCCTCTCTCTCTCTCTTCTTTCTCTATCCCCCCTTTCTCTCTCTCTTCTTCCTTTATCCCCCTCTCTCTCTCTATCTTCTTTCTCTATCCCCCCTCTCTCTCTCTCTTCTTTCTCTATCCCCCCCTCTCTCTCTCTCTCTCTCTCTCTCTCTTCTTTCTCTATCCCCCCTCTCTCTATCCCCCCTCTCTCTCTCTCTTCTTTCTCTATCCCCCCTCTCTCTATCCCCCTCTCTCTATCCCCCTCTCTCTCTCTACTTTCTCTATCCCCCCTCTCTCTATCCCCCCTCTCTCAACCCCCCTTATCTCTCTCTCTCTACTTTCTCTATCCCCCCTCTCTCTATCCCCCCTCTCTCTCTCTATCCCCCCTCTCTCTCTCTCTTCTTTCTCTATCCCTCTCTCTCTCTTCTTTCTCTATTCCCCCGTCTCTCTCTCTTCTTTCTCTATCCCCCCCTCTCTCTACCCCCTCCCTTCTCTCTCTCTCTTCTTTCTCTATCCACCCTCTCTCTCTCTCTCTATCCCCCCTCTCTCTCTCTCTCTTCTTTCTCTATCCCTCTCTCTCTCTTCTTTCTCTATTCCCACCTCTCTCTCTCTCTTCTTTCTCTATCCCCCCCCTTTCTCTCTCTCTTCTTTCTATTTCCCCCCTCTCTCTCTCTCTCTCTCTCTCTTCTTTCTCTACCCCCCCCACTGTCTTTCTCTCTTCTTTCTCTATCCCACCTCTCTCTCTCTCTCTCTTCTTTATCCCCTCTCTCTCTCTCTCTCTCTCTCTCTCTCTCTCTCTCTCTCTCTCTCTCTCTCTCTCTCCTCTCTCTCTCTCTCTCTCTCTCTCTCTCTCTCTCTATCCCCCTCTCTCTCTCTCTATCCCCCCTCTCTCTCTCTTCTTTCTCTATCCCCCTCTCTCTCTATCCCCCCTCTCTCTATTCCCCCCTCTCTCTCTATCCCCCTCTCTCTCTCTATCCCCCTCTCTCTCTCTCTCTTCTTTCTCTATCCCCCCACTCTCTATTCCCCCCTCTCTCTCTATCCCCCCTCTCTCTCTCTCTTCTTTCTCTATCCCCCCTTTCTCTCTCTCTTCTTCCTTATCCCCCTCTCTCTCTCTATCTTCTTCTCTATCCCCCCTCTCTCTCTCTCTTCTTTCTCTATCCCCCCCTCTCTCTCTCTCTCTCTCTCTCTTCTTTCTCTATCCCCACTCTCTCTATCCCCCCTCTCTCTCTCTCTCTTCTTTCTCTATCCCTCCTCTCTCTATCCCCCTCTCTCTATCCCCCTCTCTCTCTCTACTTCTCTATCCCCCCTCTCTCTATCCCCCCTCTCTCAACCCCCCTTATCTCTCGCTCTCTTACTTTCTCTATCCCCCCTCTCTCTATCCCCCCTCTCTCTCTATCCCCCCTCTCTCTCTCTCTCTTCTCTATCCCTTCCTCTCTCTCTCTTCTTTCTCTATTCCCCGTCTCTCTCTCTTCTTCTCTATCCCCCCCCTCTTTCTACCCCCTCCCTTCTCTCTCTCTCTCTTCTTTCTCTATCCACCCTCTCTCTCTCTCTATCCCCCCTCTCTCTCTCTCTCTTCTTTCTCTATCCCTCTCTCTCTCTTCTTTCTCTATTCCCACCTCTCTCTCTCTCTTCTTTCTCTATCCCCCCCTTTCTCTCTCTCTTCTTTCTATTTCCCCCCTCTCTCTCTCTCTCTCTTCTTTATCTACCCCCCCACTGTCTTTCTCTCTTCTTTCTCTATCCCACCTCTCTCTCTCTCTTCTTTATCCCCTCTCTCTCTCTCTCTCTCTCCGTCTCTCTCTCTCTCTCTCTCACAGTCTCCTCTCTCTCTCTCTCTCTATCCCCCTCTCGCTCTCTCTATCCCCCCTCTCTCTCTTCTTTCTCTATCCCCTCTCTCTCTATCCCCCCTCTCTCTATTCCCCCCTCTCTCTATCCCCCCTCTCTCTCTATCCCCCTCTCTCTCTCTCTCTTCTTTCTCTATCCCCCCCACTCTCTCTTCTTTCTCTATCCCACCCTCTTTCTATTCCCCTCTCTCTCTCTATCCCCCCTCTCTCTCTCTCTCTTCTTCTCTATCCACCTTTCTCTCTCTCTTCTTCCTTTATCCCCCTCTCTCTCTCTCTCTTCTTTCTCTATCCCCCCTCTCTCTCTCTCTTCTTTCTCTATCCCCCTCTCTCTCTCTTCTTTCTCTATCCCCCTCTCTCTATCCCCCCTCTCTCTCTCTTCTTTCTCTATCCCCCTCTCTCTATCCCCCTCTCTCCTCTACTTTCTCTATCCCCCCTCTCTCTATCCCCCCTCTCTCTATCCCCCCTCTCTCTCTCTCTTCTTTCTCTATCCCTCCCTCTCTCTTCTTTCTCTCATTCCCCCTCTCTCTCTCTCTTCTTCTCTATTCCCCCCTCTCTCTCTACCTCCCCTCCCTCTCTCTCTCTCTTCTTTCTCTATCCACCCTCTCTCTCTCTATACCCCCTCTCTCTCTCTATCCCCCCTCTCTCTCTCCTCTTTCTCTATCCCTCTCTCTCTCTTCTTTCTCTATCCTCCTCTCTCTCTCTCTCTTCTTTCTCTATCCTCCCCCTCTCTCTCTCTTCTTTCTCTATCTTCCCCCTCTCTCTCTCTTCTTTCTCTATCCCCCCTCTCTCTTTCTCTCTTCTTTATCTATCCCCCCTCTCTCTTCTCTCTTCTTTCTCTATCCGGCCTCTCTCTCTCTTCTTTATCTATCCCCCCTCTCTCTCTCTCTCTATCCCCCTCTCTCTCTCTATCCCCCTCTCTCTCTTCTTTCTCTATCCCACTCTCTTCATCCCCGCCTCTCTCTATTCCCCCCCTCTCTCTATCCCCCTCTCTCTCTATATCCCCCCTCTCTCTCTCTCTTCTTTCTCTATCCCCCCTCTCTCTTCCCCCTCTCTCTCTCTATCCCCCCTCTCTCTCTCTCTTCTTTCTCTATCCCCCCTTTCTCTCTCTCTTCTTCCTTTATCCCCCTCTCTCTCTATCTTCTTTCTCTATCCTCCTCTCTCTCGCTCTCTTCTTTCTCTATCCTCCCCCTCTCTCTCTTCTTTCTCTATCCCCCTCTCTCTTTCTCTCTTCTTTATCTATCCCCCCTCTCTCTTTCTCTATCCCGCCTCTCTCTCTCTTCTTTATCTATCCCCTCTCTATCCCCCCTCTCTCTCTCTATCCCCTCTCTCTCTTCTTTATCTATCCCCCCTCTCTCTTTCTCTCTTCTTTATCTATCCCCCCTCTCTCTCTCTCTATCCCCCTCTCTCTCTCTCTATCCCCCTCTCTCTCTTCTTTCTCTATCCCCCTCTCTCTCCATCCCCGCCTCTCTCTATTCCCCCCTCTCTCTCTATCCCCCTCTCTCTCTATATCCCCCCTCTCTCTCTCTCTCTTCTTTCTCTATCCCCCCTCTCTCTATTCCCCTCTCTCTCTCTATCCCCCCTCTCTCTCTCTCTTCTTTCTCTATCCCCCCTTTCTCTCTCTCTTCTTCCTTTATCCCCCTCTCTCTCTCTATCTTCTTTCTCTATCCCCCTCTCTCTCTCTCTTCTTCTCTATCCCCCCCTCTCTCTCTCTCTCTCTCCCCTCTCTCTCCTCTTCTTTCTCTATCCCCCCTCTCTCTATCCCCCCTCTCTCTCTCTCTTCTTTCTCTATCCCCCTCTCTCTATCCCCCTCTCTCTATGCCCCTCTCTCTCTCTACTTTCTCTATCCCCCCTCTCTCTATCCCCCCTCTCTCAACCCCCCCTATCTCTCTCTCTCTACTTTCTCTATCCCCCCTCTCTCTATCCCCCCTCTCTCTCTATCCCCCCTCTCTCTCTCTCTTCTTTCTCTATCCCTCTCTCTCTCTTCTTTCTCTATTCCCCCCTCTCTCTCTCTCTTCTTTCTCTACCCCCCCCTCTCTCTACCCCCCCCTTCTCTCTCTCTCTTCTTTCTCTATCCACCCTCTCTCTCTCTCTATCCCCCCTCTCTCTCTCTCTCTTCTTTCTCTATCCCTCTCTCTCTCTTCTTTCTCTATTCCAACCTCTCTCTCTCTCTTCTTTCTCTATCCCCCCCTTTCTCTCTCTCTTCTTTCTATTTCCCCCCTCTCTCACTCTCTCTCATCTTTCTCTAGCCCCCCCACTGTCTTTCTCTCTTCTCTCTCTATCCCACCTCTCTCTCTCTCTTCTTTATCCCCTCTCTCTCTCTCTCTCCCTCTCTCTCTCTCTCTCTCTCTCTCTCTCTCTCTCTCTATCCCCCTCTCTCTCTCTCTCTCTATCCCCCCTCTCTCTCTCTTCTTTCTCTATCCCCCTCTCTATCTATCCCCCCTCTCTCTATTCCCCCCTCTCTCTCTATCCCCCTCTCTCTCTCTATCCCCCCTCTCTCTCTCTCTCTTCTTTCTCTATCCCCCCACTCTCTCTTCTTTCTCTATCCCACCCTCTTTCTATTCCCCTCTCTCTCTCTATCCCCCCTCTCTCTCTCTCTTCTTTCTCTATCCCCCTTTCTCTCTCTCTTCTTCCTTTATCCCCCTCTCTCTCTCTCTCTTCTTTCTCTATCCCCCCCTCTCTCTCTCTTCTTTCTCTATCCCCCCTCTCTCTCTCCTCTTTCTCTATCCCCCCTCTCTCTATCCCCCCTCTCTCTCTCTTCTTTCTCTATCCCCCCTCTCTCTATCCCCCTCTCTCTCTCTCTTCTTTCTCTATCCCTCCCTCTCTCTTCTTTCTCTATTTCCCCCTCTCTCTCTCTCTTCTTTCTCTATTCCCCCCCTCTCTCTCTACCCCCTCCCTTCTCTCTCTCTCTTCTTTCTCTATCCACCCTCTCTCTCTCTATACCCCCTCTCTCTCTCTATCCCCCCTCTCTCTCTCTTCTTTCTCTATCCCTCTCTCTCTCTTCTTTCTCTATCCTCCTCTCTCTCTCTCTTCTTTCTCTATCCTCCCCCTCTCTCTCTCTTCTTTCTCTATCTTCCCCCTCTCTCTCTCTTCTTTCTCTATCCCCCCTCTCTCTTTCTCTCTTCTTTATCTATCCCCCCTCTCTCTTTCTCTCTTCTTTCTCTATCCCGCCTCTCTCTCTCTTCTTTATCTATCCCCCCTCTCCCTCTCTCTCTATCCCCCTCTCTCTCTCTACCCCCCTCTCTCTCTTCTTTCTCTATCCCCCTCTCTCTCCATCCCCGCCTCTCTCTATTCCCCCCTCTCTCTCTATCCCCCTCTCTCTCTATATCCCCCCTCTCTCTCTCTCTTCTTTCTCTATCCCCCCTCTCTCTTCCCCCTCTCTCTCTCTATCCCCCCTCTCTACTCTCTCTTCTTTCTCTATCCCCCCTTTCTCTCTCTCCTTCTTCTTATCCCCCTCTCTCTCTCTATCTTCTTTCTCTATCCCCCCTCTCTCTCTCTCTTCTTTCTCTATCCCCCCCCTCTCTCTCTCTCTCTCTCTCTCTATCTCTCTCTCTATCTTCTTTCTCTATCCCCCCTCTCTCTATCCCCCCTCTCTCTCTCTCTTCTTTCTCTATCCCCCCTCTCTCTATCCCCCCTCCTCTATCCCCCCTCTCGTCTCCTACTTTCTCTATCACCCCTCTCTCTATCCCCCCTCTCTCAACCACCCTATTTTCGCTCTCTCTCTACTTTCTCTCACCCCTCTCTCTATCCCCCCTCTCTCTATCCCCCTCTCTCTCTCTTCTTTCTCTATCCCTCTCTATCTCTTCTTTCTCTATTCCCCCCTCTCTCTCTCTCTTCTTTCTCTATCCCCCCCTCTCTCTACCCCCTCCCTTCTCTCTCTCTCTTCTTTCTCTATCCACCCCCTCTCTCTCTATCCCCCCTCTCTCTCTCTCTCTTCTTTCTCTATCCCTCTCTCTCTTCTTTCTCTATTCCCACCTCTCTCTCTTCTTTCTCTATCCCCCCCTCTCTCTCTCTCTCTTCTTTCTATTTCCCCCCTCTCTCTCTCTCTCTCTTCTTTCTCTACCCCCCCACTGTCTTTCTCTCTTCTTTCTCTATCCCACCTCTCTCTCTCTCTTCTTTATCTATCCCCCCCTCTCTCTCTCTCTCTCTCTCTCTCTCTCTCTCTCTCTCTCTCTCTCTCTCTCTCTCTCTCTCTCTCTCTCTATCCCCCTCTCTCTCTCTCTATCCCCCCTCTCTCTCTCTTCTTTCTCTATCCCCCTCTCTCTCTATCCCCCCTCTCTCTCTATCCCCCCTCTCTCTCTATCCCCCTCTCTCTCTATCCCCCTCTCTCTCTCTCTCTTCTTTCTCTATCCCCCCCTCTCTCTTCTTTCTCTATCCCACCATCTTTCTATTCCCCTCTCTCTCTATCCCCCTCTCTCTCTCTTCTTTCTCTATCCACCTTTCTCTCTCTCTTCTTCCTTTATCCCCCTCTCTCTCTCTCTCTTCTTTCTCTATCCCCCTCTCTCTCTCTCTTCTTTCTCTATCCCCCCTCTATCTATCCCCCCTCTCTCTCTCTTCTTTCTCTATCCCCCCTCTCTCTATCCCCCTCTCTCTCTCTACTTTCTCTATCCCCCCTCTCTCTATCCCCCCTCTCTCTATCCCCCCTCTCTCTCTCTCTTCTTTCTCTATCCCTCCCTCTCTCTTCTTTCTCTATTTCCCCCTCTCTCTCTCTCTTCTTTCTCTATTCCCCCCCTCTCTCTCTACCCTCTCCCTTCTCTCTCTCTCTTCTTTCTCTATCCACCCTCTCTCTCTCTATACCCCCTCTCTCTCTCTATCCCCCCTCTCTCTATCCCCCTCTCTCTCTCTCTCTTCTTTCTCTATCCCTCTCTCTCTCTTCTTTCTCTATTCCCCCCACTCTCTCTCTCTTCTTTCTCTATCCCCCGCCCTCTCTCTCTTCTTTCTCTATCCCCCTCTCTCTCTCTCTCTCTTCTTTCTCTACCCCCCACTCTCTTTCTCTCTTCTTTCTCTATCCTGCCTCTCTCTCTCTCTTCTTTATCTATCCCCCCTCTCTCTCTCTCTATCCCCCCCTCTCTCTCTATCCCCCTCTCTCTCTCTCTTCTTTCTCTATCCCCCTCTCTCTCTACCCCCCTTCTCTCTATTCCCCCCTCTCTCTCTATCCCCCTCTCTCTCTCTATCCCCCCTCTCTCTCTCTCTTCTTTCTCTATCCCCCCTCTCTCTCTTCTTTCTCTATCCCACCCTCTCTCTATTCCCCTCTCTCTCTCTCTTCTTTCTCTATCCCCGCCCTCTCTCTCTCTCTTCTTTCTCTATCCCCCCCTCTCTCTCTCTCTCTTCTTTCTCTACCCCCCACTCTCTTTCTCTCTTCTTTCTCTATCCTGCCTCTCTCTCTCTCTTCTTTATCTATCCCCCCCTCTCTCTCTCTCTTCTTTCTCTATCCCCCCTCTCTCTCTCTTCTTTCTCTATCCCCCCTCTCTCTATCCCCCCTCTCTCTCTCTTCTTTCTCTATCCCCCCTCTCTCTATCCCCCTCTCTCTCTCTACTTTCTCTATCCCCCCTCTCTCTATCCCCCCTCTCTCTATCCCCCCTCTCTCTCTCTCTTCTTTCTCTATCCCTCCCTCTCTCTTCTTTCTCTATTTCCCCCTCTCTCTCTCTCTTCTTTCTCTATTCCCCCCCTCTCTCTCTACCCCCTCCCTTCTCTCTCTCTCTTCTTTCTCTATCCACCCTCTCTCTCTCTATACCCACTCTCTATCTCTATCCCCCCTCTCTCTCTCTCTTCTTTCTCTATCCCTCTCTCTCTCTTCTTTCTCTATCCTCCTCTCTCTCTCTCTCTCTTCTTTCTCTATCCGGCCTCTCTCTCTCTTCTTTATCTATCCCCCCTCTCTCTCTCTCTCTATCCCCCTCTCTCTCTCT
>NC_074670.1:13180065-13203140 GCF_029448725.1 Salvelinus fontinalis
TAGGTCCTAGGACCATGCGTCGGGACTGCCGCGCGTGGTGACTCCTTGCTGTCCCCAGTCCGCCTGGCCTTGCTGCTATTACAGTTTCAGCTGTTCTGCCTGCGGTTATGGAACCGCCACCTGTCCCAGACCTGTTGTTTTTCAACTCTTAATGATCAGCTATGAAAAGCCAACTGAAAATTATTCATGATTATTATTTGACCATGCTTGTCACTTATGAACATTTTTGAACATCTTGGCTTGAACTGGCATAGTTCTGTTATAATCTCCACCCGCACAGCCAGAAGAGGACTGGCCACCCCTCATAGCCTGGTTCCTCTCTAGGTTTCTTCCTAGGTTTTGGCCTTTCTAGGGAGTTTTTCCTAGCCACCGTGCTTCTACACCTGCATTCTAGCTGTTTGGGGTTTTAGGCTGGGTTTCTGTACAGCACTTCGAGATATTATCTGATGTACGAAGGGCTATATAAAATAAAATTGATTGATTGATTGATATTCAGCACGACCCTCTAACTCAGGGATCATCAACTAGATTCAGCACGACCCTCTAACCCAGGGATCATCAACTAGATTCAGCCCGATCTTCTAACCCAGGGATCATCAACTAGATTCAGCTGCAGGATTATTTTGTCTGGAGTGGATTGTCAGGGGGCCGGACCATAAATCATTTGTAGTTACAAATTGACCGCAAGAAGCCCAAACAGATATAATATTTGACTAAAATATAACAATTTCAAACCTTGCTTACATTTGTAAACAATCACATCTCTCTCTATGATGTGTGGGAATACCTTGGAACAGATTTACAATATTAAAATCACTTGGAGCTGATTTGCTGTTTTTTTTTGTGTATTTTCTGTCCAACAATAAAACATGTAAAAATAACTCAGAAAACTTGGCCAAATAAAATCACCAGTTGGGGAACCCTGATTTACCCTCTCTGCACTTCCTGGTTGTGAGGGTCACATGACTGACGGATGACATATGAGATGACTTAGGGGATTGAACTGTTCATGGGTTAAGGGATGTAGGTTGGGATGAGACATTCAATGCAACTCATACATGGTCCATATCACAGTGTTGAGTCAGTCATATACACTATGGAAAATGGATTACAGCAATACTACAAAACAAATGATCTGTGGGTATAGTTGTCCTATTTCACACATGTACAGGTGTGAAGTGTTTCTCTCTCTACCAGTATGCATTGAAAATGTGTCAGCCAGGGTCAGCCTTTATCAATGGCAACCCTGAAACAATTAGGGATAAGTGCCTTGCTCAAGGGCAACAACAGATTTCTCACCTTGTCAGCTCAGGGATTCAACATTTCAGTCACTGGGCCAACACTCTAAACACTAGGCTACCTGGCCCTCAGTGGAAGAGAGACGGGTGTAGAAACAGAGGAATGGAGTAGCTACTAAGAGATTGCTTTAGGAGCAGCAACAGTATCATTATCAGTCCTGGTACTGCTAAACACTGTAGTCCAGGATAGGGAGATACGTTCACCATCTAAACACTGCAGTCCAGGATAGGGAGATACGTTCACCATCTAAACACTGTAGTCCAGGATAGGGAGACACGTTCAGCCTCTAAACACTGTAGTCCAGGATAGGGAGACACGTTCACCATCTAAACACTGCAGTCCAGGATAGGGAGACACGTTCACCATCTAAACACTGTAGTCCAGGATAGGGAGATACGTTCAGCCTCTAAACACTGTAGTCCAGGATAGGGAGACACGTTCACCATCTAAACACTGTAGTCCAGGATAGGGAGACACGTTCAGCCTCTAAACACTGTAGTCCAGGATAGGGAGACACGTTCACCATCTAAACACTGTAGTCCAGGATAGGGAGACACGTTCAGCCTCTAAACACTGTAGTCCAGGATAGGGAGACACGTTCACCATCTAAACACTGCAGTCCAGGATAGGGAGACACGTTCACCATCTAAACACTGTAGTCCAGGATAGGGAGACACGTTCACCATCTAAACACTGCAGTCCAGGATAGGGAGATACGTTCACCATCTAAACACTGCAGTCCAGGATAGGGAGACACGTTCACCATCTAAACACTGTAGTCCAGGATAGGGAGACATGTTCACCATCTAAACACTGCAGTCCAGGATAGGGAGACACGTTCACCATCTAAACACTGCAGTCCAGGATAGGGAGACACGTTCACCATCTAAACACTGTAGTCCAGGATAGGGAGATACGTTCACCATCTAAACACTGCAGTCCAGGATAGGGAGACACGTTCACCATCTAAACACTGTAGTCCAGGATAGGGAGATACGTTCACCATCTAAACACTGCAGTCCAGGATAGGGAGACACGTTCACCATCTAAACACTGCAGTCCAGGATAGGGAGATATGTTCACCATCTAAATACTGCAGTCCAGGATAGGGAGACACGTTCACCATCTAAATACTGCAGTCCAGGATAGGGAGATACGTTCACCATCTAAACACTGTAGTCCAGGATAGGGAGACATGTTCACCATCTAAACACTGCAGACCAGGATAGGGAGACACTTTCACCATCTAAACACTGTAGTCCAGGATAGGGAGATACGTTCACCATCTAAACACTGCAGTCCAGGATAGGGAGACACGTTCACCATCTAAACACTGCTTGTGGATGTTGTATGTCTTTGGCAGCAGTATAATTCCCCATCAAGGTCATGAGACTAATAAGACAAATGACGGAAGAACATGTTTTTAAGTTCAACAGGTTCATTGATAAAAACACAGTTGTCTACTACTATACAGGTATCCATGACAACAGATGAAGCCCCTACTATGGTATGGTAATAGAGTCAGTTGGTTTACAGCCTTGTGAGAATCTCTCTCTCTCTCTCTCTCTCTCTCTCTCTCTCTCTCTCTCTGGTTATTAATAGTATACTACCTATTATTCCATGGATCATATACTATTTAGCACAGTAGGTCTGAGGGGCCTTTTAGTTTGAGGATATTAGGGTGCTAGACTTGTGTGAGAACATCTGGGAATATCAGCGTCTCTAGAAATAGGGGGTAGGGGGTATGGGAGGAGTGAGTACTTGTGGGCTTCAGTTGTATCCTCACCCCTCACTAGGGGTATAAACACAGAGGTTAGGAGACTGGTCTGTTTCAACCTGGACTGCTGCTTTAAAATCTACACACTGACTGTACTATAGCCCTACCCCCTACCCCCTATCCCCTACCCTCTATCCCCTAGACCAGGGATCATCAACGAGATTCAGCTGCAGGTAAAACATTTTCTTGAGTGAATGGTCGGGGGGCCGGAACATAATTATAAATCATTTGTAGACTGCAAATTGACCGCGAGAAGCCCAAACAGATATAATGTTTGACTAAAACAATCATTTCAAACCTTGCTTACATTTATATACGATTACGTGTCTCTCCATTATGCGTGGGAATACTTGGGAACAGATTTCTTAAAAGAAAATAACTTTGGAGATGACTTCCTGGTGTTTTTACAATCTTTTATGTCCAACAATTACAAAAATTTAGGTGGGCCAAAGAAAACCACCCGTGGGTTACGTCATGTCTCTGTTCTAAGGCAGGGTTACGTCATGTCTCTGTTGTAAGGCAGGGTTACGTCATGTCTCTGTTGTAATGCAGGGTTACGTCATGTCTCTGTTGTAAGGCAGGGTTACGTCATGTCTCTGTTCTAAGGCAGGGTTACGTCATGTCTCTGTTCTAAGGCAGGGTTACGTCATGTCTCTGTTCTAAGGCAGGGTTACGTCATGTCTCAGTTCTAAGGCAGGGTTACGTCATGTCCCTGTTCTAAGGCAGGGTTACGTCATGTCCCTGTTCTAAGGCAGGGTTACGTCATGTCCCTGTTCTAAGGCAGGGTTACGTCATGTCTCTGTTCTAAGGCAGGGTTACGTCATGTCTCTGTTCTAAGGCAGGGTTATGTCATGTCCCTGTTCTAAGGCAGGGTTACGTCATGTCCCTGTTGTAAGGCCAGGTTACGTCATGTCCCTGTTCTAAGGCAGGGTTACATCATGTCCCTGATTTAAGGCAGGGTTACATCATGTCCCTGATTTAAGGCAGGGTTACGTCATGTCACTGATTTAAGGCAGGGTTACGTCATGTCTCTGATTTAAGGCAGGGTTACGTCATGTCTCTGTTGTAAGGCAGGGTTACGTCATGCCTCTGTTGTAAGGCAGGGTTACGTCATGTCCCTGTTCTAAGGCACGGTTACGTCATGTTCCTGTTCTAAGGCAGGGTTACGTCATGTCTCTGATTTAAGGCAGGGTTATGTCATGTCCTTGTTCTAAGGCAGGGTTACGTCATGTCCTTGATCTAAGGCAGGGTTATGTCATGTCCCTGTTCTAAGGCAGGGTTACGTCATGTCCCTGTTCTAAGGCAGGGTTACGTCATGTCCCTGTTCTAAGGCAGGGTTACGTCATGTCCTTGTTCTAAGGCAGGGTTATGTCATGTCCCTGTTGTAAGGCAGGGTTACGTCATGTCTCTGATTTAAGGCAGGATTACGTCATGTCCCTGTTCTAAGGCAGGGTTACGTCATGTCTCTGTTGTAATGCAGGGTTACGTCATGTCCTTGTTCTAAGGCAGGGTTACGTCATGTCCTTGTTCTAAGGCAGCGTTACGTCATGTCTCTGTTGTAATGCAGGGTTACGTCATGTCTCTGTTGTAAGGCAGGGTTACATCATGTCTCTGTTGTAAGGCAGGGTTGCGTCATGTCTCTATTGTAAAGCAGGGTTGCGTCATGTCTCTATTGTAAAGCAGGGTTACGTCATGTCTCTGTTGTAAGGCAGGGTTACGTCATGTCTCTGTTGTAAGGCAGGGTTACGTCATGTCTCTGTTGTAAAGCAGGGTTGCGTCATGTCTCTATTGTAAAGCAGGGTTACGTCATGTCTCTGTTGTAAGGCAAGGTTACGTCATGTCTCTGTTGTAAAGCAGGGTTGCGTCATGTCTCTATTGTAAAGCAGGGTTACGTCATGTCTCTGTTGTAAGGCAGGGTTACGTCATGTCTCTATTGTAAAGCAGGGTTGCGTCATGTCTCTATTGTAAAGCAGGGTTACGTCATGTCTCTGTTGTAAGGCAGCGTTACGTCATGTCTCTGTTGTAATGCAGGGTTACGTCATGTCCTTGTTCTAAGGCAGGGTTACGTCATGTCTCTGTTGTAAAGCAGGGTTGCGTCATGTCTCTATTGTAAAGCAGGGTTGCGTCATGTCTCTATTGTAAAGCAGGGTTACGTCATGTCTCTGTTGTAAGGCAGGGTTACGTCATGTCTCTGTTGTAAAGCAGGGTTGCGTCATGTCTCTATTGTAAAGCAGGGTTACGTCATGTCTCTGTTGTAAGGCAGGGTTACGTCATGTCTCTGTTGTAAAGCAGGGTTACGTCATGTCTCTATTGTAAAGCAGGGTTACGTCATTTCTCTGTTGTAAAGCAGGGTTACGTCATGTCTCTATTGTAAAGCAGGGTTACGTCATTTCTCTGTTGTAAAGCAGGGTTACGTCATGTCTCTATTGTAAAGCAGGGTTACATCATGTCTCTGTTGTAAAGCAGGGTTACGTCATGTCTCTATTGTAAAGCAGGGTTACGTCAGGTCTCTGTTGTAAGGCAGGGTTACGTCATGTCCCTGTTGTAAGGCAGATAGTACACAGCTCCAGCTCCACTGGATGGATGCACACTCATGTAGAGAGATCACGTCACAAGAGGACCATCAAAAGGTCAAGAGGTGAACAGGCACCGAGTTTGGGAACTGCTTACACACACACACACACAGACGAATCCATGCAAATGCAGGCACACGCACACTCACGCACACACGCACACACGCACGCACGCACGCACGCACGCACGCACGCACACACACACACACACACACACACACACACACACACACACACACACACACACACACACAGGCACACATGTAACTGCTAAGGGCAGAGAGTTTGGGAGCTACAGACTGGCACTAGCACACACTCAGTTTAAATATGTCTTTTGGACCTGACTTCTGACTTCAGGGTCATTCTTAGGTCAAAGGTTACCCTGTGTTTTATTCTATAACCAACAACGACGCACATGCACTAACACACAACAAGCATGCAGTACACACACACCTCGGTTACAGACTCAAAGTGTATAGTGACGCGTGTTTAGTGTATAGTGTATAGTGAGGGTGTATAGTTTATAGTGTATAGTGAGGGTGTATAGTGTATAGTGAGGGTGTATAGTGTATAGTGAGGGTGTATAGTGTATAGTGTATAGTGAGGGTAAATATAGTGTATAGTGAGGGTGTATAGTGTATAGTGAGGGTGTATAGTGTATAGTGAGGGTGTATAGTGTATAGTGAGGGTGTATAGTGTATAGTGAGGGTGTATAGTGTATAGTGAGGGTGTATAGTGTATAGTGAGGGTGTATAGTGTATAGTGAGGGTGTATAGTGTATAGTGTATAGTGAGGGTAAATATAGTGTATAGTGAGGGTGTATAGTGTATAGTGAGGGTGTATAGTGTATAGTGAGGGTGTATAGTGTATAGTGAGGGTGTATAGTGTATAGTGAGGGTGTATAGTGTATAGTGTATAGTGAGGATGTATAGTGTATAGTGAGGGTGTATAGCGTAGAGTGTATAGTGAGGGTGTATAGTGTATAGTGAGGGTGTATAGTGTGTCATGACGTTGCCTGTTTAGGTACATAAAGCCCATTCCCCTCTCCCTGCCACGCCCTGCCTCCCCCTTTCCTCTTTCAACCCATGCTGTGATCACAGAGAGACGTCGTAAAGTCCTGAGAATCTCCTCATGGCCAAACAGTATTAGAGAGAGGGTAAACTTTCAGGACAAAGAGGTTTCTTCCACCTCACAGAACTTGAGGTACGAACAGATTTCATGTTCAGGAAAAAGTATAAAAGATCGGTCAAGAGTCCAGCTATTAACATGTCCTTTTGTCCCAATGTGGGAAACTCAGGGGACACGGGGTGACTACATTACCATACCGCTGTTTGTATAATAACCTCAGATATGAGGTTTACATCTGATTGTTGTATAAAATGAATGAGTGAGTATGATACTATTTGTATAATTGTGTAATATGATTTTGGACTGTTTAATGAAGAAAAATACAAATCCCTTTTGATTTGAACTAAATCCAAGGACCGCCCCTGAGCCCAGTTTGGGTCAGACATCCTGGGACAGCCCCTCTATGCTATCCGAATAAAGACTCAACTCTGAGAAATTATCAATAGACCATGTTTTTCTCCATAGGAGGAGAACGAAGGTTAAGTACCATTGCTGAATCTTTAACCATACCACGTGGTTAAACTCTTAGACGAATAAGAACAAGTCTTTGATATTGACTACTAGTCTGCAGCTAGGAATTCGGTATTATTGAACGCGAAGAAAGACAACCGCCGAAACATCCATTCTATAACGAATGTCACTCTGAACTATCCACAATAACCAGGACAGAGACAGAAGGAACTCCAACAGAAACTAACTTTTCTCCAGCGGTGAAGACGACACACCGAGCGTAAATATATATATATTGATTGCAATTGTTCCCGAATGAGTGAGCGTTTATGTGTAAGGATTAGCATGTCAATTGTTATAATTATGAACTCTGTAGTGACTTCTTAGTCGAACGCAATTTTCCCTTTGTCTAACAAGCCGCCATGCCAGTTCAGCCCACTAGGGCATATTTCTCCCATCATTTCATGTAACCATTTTAAATTTGTTTGTTTGTGCATTTCTGTGAATTTCTTAGTTAGTAATAAATAAATGATTTAAGACAATTGATGTATGGATGACTCATAGTGAAGACTGGGTTCGTGCAGATAACCAACAATTTACGACGTTTGGAATGAGACTAACGTGAGGTAAAATAAATAAATCATTAATCAGAAGACTATTGATCAGATATGAAAATATCTGAAAGGTTATATTGGGAAATTATAACTTTGTAATCTGACTACTTTCTCTGGTGCTCCCAAATTCATAGTTAATTAGTTACGTTATTACTCAGTTGATCGCGTAATCCCTAATTACAGGAATCTTTGATATAAACTATAAGTCTTCAATTTAATGATAGCAAAGACGACAAGTGTATAGTGTATAGTGTATAGTGTATAGTGAGGGTGTATAGTGCATAGTGTATAGTGTATAGTGAGGGTGTATAGTGCAAGTGTATAGTGAGGGTGTATAGTGTATAGTGAGGGTGTATAGTGTATAGTGAGGGTGTACAGTGCATAGTGAGGGTGTATAGTGTATAGTGTATAGTGAGGGTGTATAGTGTATAGTGAGAGTACTCCCTCTATCATCATTATACCATCCCCTCTCCTCTGTCTCTCCTCTGTCTCTCCCTCTATCATCATTAGACCATCACCTCTCCTCTGTCACTCCCTCTATCATCATTATACCACCCCCTCTCCTCTGTCTTTCGCTCTATCATCATTATACCACCCCCTCTCCTCTGTCACTCCTCTGTCTCTCCCTCTATCATCATTATACCATCCCATCTCCTCTGTCTCTCCTCTGTCACTACCTCTATCATCATTATACCACCCCCTCTCCTCTGTCACTCCTCTGTCACTCCTCTGTCTCTCCCTCTATCATCATTACACCATCCCCTCTCCTCTGTCTCTCCTCTGTCTCTCCCTCTATCATCATTACACCACCCCCTCTCCTCTGTCTCTCCCCTGTCTCTCCCTCTATCATCATTAGACCATCACCTCTCCTCTGTCACTCCCTCTATCATCATTATACCATCCCATCTCCTCTGTCACTCCCTCTATCATCATTATACCACCCCCTCTCCTCTGTCACTCCCTCTATCATCATTATACCATCCCATCTCCTCTGTCACTCCCTCTATCATCATTATACCACCCCCTCTCCTCTGTCACTCCCTCTATCAACATTATACCAACCCCTCTCCTCTATCACTCCCTCTATCATCATTATACCATCCCATCTCCTCTGTCACTCCTTCTATCATCATTATACCACCCCCTCTCCTCTGTCTCTCCCTCTATCATTATTATAACATCCCATCTCCTCTGTCACTCCTCTGTCTCTCCCTCTATCATCATTATACCATCCCCTCTCCTCTGTCTCTCCTCTATATCTCCCTCTATCATCATTATACCATCCCCTCTCCTCTGTCTCTCCTCTGTATCTCCCTCTATCATCATTATACCATCCCCTCTCCTCTGTCTCTCCTCTGTATCTCCCTCTATCATCATTATACCATCCCATCTCCTCTGTCTCTCCTCTGTATCTCCCTCTATCATCATTTTACCATCCCCTCTCCTCTGTCACTCCCTCTATCATTATTATACCATCCCCTCTCCTCTGTATCTCCCTCTATCATCATTATACCATCCCCTCTCCTCTGTCACTCCCTCTATCATCATTATACCATCCCCTCTCCTCTGTCTCTCCTCTGTATCTCCCTCTATCATCATTATACCATCCCATCTCCTCTGTCTCTCCTCTGTATCTCCCTCTATCATCATTATACCATCCCCTCTCCTCTGTCACTCCTCTGTCTCTCCTCTGTCTCTCCCTCTATCATCATTATACCATCCCCTCTCCTCTGTCACTCCTCTGTCTCTCCCTCTATCATCATTATACCATCCCCTCTCCTCTGTCTCTCCTCTGCCTCTCCCTCTATCATCATTATATGCCACCCCCTTTCCTCTGTATCTCCCTCTATCATCATTATACCATCCCCTCTCCTCTGTCTCTCCTCTGCCTCTCCCTCTATCATCATTATATGCCACCCCCTCTCCTCTGTATCTCCCTCTATCATCATTATACCATCCCATCTCCTCTGTCTCTCCTCTGTCACTCCCTCTATCATCATTAGACCATCCCATCTCCTCTGTCACTCCCTCTATCATCATTATACCATCCCCTCTCCTCTGTCACTCCCTCTATCATCATTATACCATCCCCTCTCCTCTGTCTCTCCTCTGTCTCTCCCTCTATCATCATTATACCATCCCCTCTCCTCTGTCACTCCTCTGTATCTCCCTCTATCATCATTATACCATCCCATCTCCTCTGTCACTCCCTCTATCATCATTATAACATCCCCTCTCCTCTGTCTCTCCCTCTATCATCATTATACCACCCCCTCTCCTCTGTCTCTCCTCTGTCTCTCCCTCTATCATCATTATACCATCCCATCTCCTCTGTCACTCCCTCTATCATCATTATACCATCCCCTCTCCTCTGTCTCTCCCTCTATCATCATTATACCACCCCCTCTCCTCTGTCTCTCCTCTGTATCTCCCTCTATCATCATTATACCATCCAATCTCCTCTGTCTCTCCTCTATCATCATTATACCATCCCCTCTCCTCTGTCTCTCCCTCTATCATCATTATACCACCCCCTCTCCTCTGTCTCTCCTCTGTATCTCCCTCTATCATCATTATACCATCCCCTCTCCTCTGTCTCTCCTCTATCATCATTATACCATCCCATCTCCTCTGTCTCTCCTCTGTCTCTCCCTCTATCATCATTATACCATCCCCTCTCCTCTGTCTCTCCCTCTATCATAATTATACCATCCCATCTCCTCTGTCTCTCCTCTGTATCTCCCTCTATCATCATTAGACCATCCCCTCTCCTCTGTCTCTCCCTCTATCATCATTAGACCATCCCCTCTCCTCTGTCAATCCCTCTATTATCATTAGACCATCCCATCTCCTCTGTCACTCCCTCTATCATTATTATACCATCCCCTCTCCTCTGTCTCTCCTCTGTCTCTCCCTCTATCATCATTATACCACCCCATCTCCTCTGTCTCTCCTCTGTCTCTCCCTCTATCATCATTAGACCATCCCCTCTCCTCTGTCAATCCCTCTATCATCATTAGACCATCCCATCTCCTCTGTCACTCCCTCTATCATTATTATACCATCCCCTCTCCTCTGTCTCTCCTCTGTCTCTCCCTCTATCATCATTATACCACCCCCTCTCCTCTGTCTCTCCTCTGTCTCTCCCTCTATCATCATTAGACCATCCCCTCTCCTCTGTCAATCCCTCTATCGTCATTATACCATCACCTCTCCTCTGTCACTCCTCTGTCTCTCCCTCTATCATCATTATACCACCCCCTCTCCTCTGTCTCTCCTCTGTCTCTCCCTCTATCATCATTAGACAATCCCCTCTCCTCTGTCAATCCCTCTATCATCATTAGACCATCCCATCTCCTCTGTCACTCCCTCTATCATCATTATACCATCCCCTCTCCTCTGTCTCTCCTCTGTATCTCCCTCTATCATCATTATACCATCCCCTCTCCTCTGTCACTCCCTCTATCATCATTATACCATCCCCTCTCCTCTGTCTCTCCTCTGTCTCTCCCTCTATCATCATTATACCATCCCCTCTCCTCTGTCTCTCCTCTGTATCTCCCTCTATCATCATTATACCATCCCATCTCCTCTGTCACTCCCTCTATCATCATTATAACATCCCCTCTCCTCTGTCTCTCCCTCTATCATCATTATACCACCCCCTCTCCTCTGTCTCTCCTCTGTCTCTCCCTCTATCATCATTATACCATCCCATCTCCTCTGTCACTCCCTCTATCATCATTATACCATCCCCTCTCCTCTGTCTCTCCCTCTATCATCATTATACCACCCCCTCTCCTCTGTCTCTCCTCTGTATCTCCCTCTATCATCATTATACCATCCCCTCTCCTCTGTCTCTCCTCTATCATCATTATACCACCCCCTCTCCTCTGTCTCTCCTCTGTCTCTCCCTCTATCATCATTATACCACCCCCTCTCCTCTGTCTCTCCTCTGTATCTCCCTCTATCATTATTATACCATCCCCTCTCCTCTGTCTCTCCTCTATCATCATTATACCATCCCATCTCCTCTGTCTCTCCTCTGTCTCTCCCTCTATCATCATTATACCATCCCATCTCCTCTGTCTCTCCCTCTATCATCATTATACCATCCCATCTCCTCTGTCACTCCCTCTATCATCATTATACCATCCCATCTCCTCTGTCTCTCCCTCTATCATTATTATACCATCCCCTCTCCTCTGTCTCTCCTCTATCATCATTATACCATCCCATCTCCTCTGTCTCTCCTCTGTATCTCCCTCTATCATCATTATACCATCCCCTCTCCTCTGTCTCTGCCTCTATCATCATTAGACCATCCCCTCTCCTCTGTCACTCCTCTGTATCTCCCTCTATCATCATTATACTATCCCCTCTCCTCTGTCTCTCCCTCTATCATCATTATACCATCCCCTCTCCTCTGTCACTCCTCTGTCTCTCCTCTGTCTCGCCCTCTATCATCATTATACCATCCCCTCTCCTCTGTCACTCCTCTGTCTCTCCCTCTATCATCATTATACCATCCCCTCTCCTCTGTCTCTCCTCTGCCTCTCCCTCTATCATCATTATATGCCACCCCCTCTCCTCTGTATCTCCCTTTATCATCATTATACCATCCCCTCTCCTCTGTCACTCCTCTGTATCTCCCTCTATCATCATTATACCATCCCATCTCCTCTGTCACTCCCTCTATCATCATTATAACATCCCCTCTCCTCTGTCTCTCCCTCTATCATCATTATACCACCCCCTCTCCTCTGTCTCTCCTCTGTCTCTCCCTCTATCATCATTATACCATCCCATCTCCTCTGTCACTCCCTCTATCATCATTATACCATCCCCTCTCCTCTGTCTCTCCCTCTATCATCATTATACCACCCCCTCTCCTCTGTCTCTCCTCTGTATCTCCCTCTATCATCATTATACCATCCAATCTCCTCTGTCTCTCCTCTATCATCATTATACCATCCCCTCTCCTCTGTCTCTCCCTCTATCATCATTATACCACCCCCTCTCCTCTGTCTCTCCTCTGTATCTCCCTCTATCATCATTATACCATCCCCTCTCCTCTGTCTCTCCTCTATCATCATTATACCATCCCATCTCCTCTGTCTCTCCTCTGTCTCTCCCTCTATCATCATTATACCATCCCCTCTCCTCTGTCTCTCCCTCTATCATAATTATACCATCCCATCTCCTCTGTCTCTCCTCTGTATCTCCCTCTATCATCATTAGACCATCCCCTCTCCTCTGTCTCTCCCTCTATCATCATTAGACCATCCCCTCTCCTCTGTCAATCCCTCTATTATCATTAGACCATCCCATCTCCTCTGTCACTCCCTCTATCATTATTATACCATCCCCTCTCCTCTGTCTCTCCTCTGTCTCTCCCTCTATCATCATTATACCACCCCCTCTCCTCTGTCTCTCCTCTGTCTCTCCCTCTATCATCATTAGACCATCCCCTCTCCTCTGTCAATCCCTCTATCATCATTAGACCATCCCATCTCCTCTGTCACTCCCTCTATCATTATTATACCATCCCCTCTCCTCTGTCTCTCCTCTGTCTCTCCCTCTATCATCATTATACCACCCCCTCTCCTCTGTCTCTCCTCTGTCTCTCCCTCTATCATCATTAGACCATCCCCTCTCCTCTGTCAATCCCTCTATCGTCATTATACCATCACCTCTCCTCTGTCACTCCTCTGTCTCTCCCTCTATCATCATTATACCACCCCCTCTCCTCTGTCTCTCCTCTGTCTCTCCCTCTATCATCATTAGACAATCCCCTCTCCTCTGTCAATCCCTCTATCATCATTAGACCATCCCATCTCCTCTGTCACTCCCTCTATCATCATTATACCATCCCCTCTCCTCTGTCTCTCCTCTGTATCTCCCTCTATCATCATTATACCATCCCCTCTCCTCTGTCACTCCCTCTATCATCATTATACCATCCCCTCTCCTCTGTCTCTCCTCTGTCTCTCCCTCTATCATCATTATACCATCCCCTCTCCTCTGTCTCTCCTCTGTATCTCCCTCTATCATCATTATACCATCCCATCTCCTCTGTCACTCCCTCTATCATCATTATAACATCCCCTCTCCTCTGTCTCTCCCTCTATCATCATTATACCACCCCCTCTCCTCTGTCTCTCCTCTGTCTCTCCCTCTATCATCATTATACCATCCCATCTCCTCTGTCACTCCCTCTATCATCATTATACCATCCCCTCTCCTCTGTCTCTCCCTCTATCATCATTATACCACCCCCTCTCCTCTGTCTCTCCTCTGTATCTCCCTCTATCATCATTATACCATCCCCTCTCCTCTGTCTCTCCTCTATCATCATTATACCACCCCCTCTCCTCTGTCTCTCCTCTGTCTCTCCCTCTATCATCATTATACCACCCCCTCTCCTCTGTCTCTCCTCTGTATCTCCCTCTATCATTATTATACCATCCCCTCTCCTCTGTCTCTCCTCTATCATCATTATACCATCCCATCTCCTCTGTCTCTCCTCTGTCTCTCCCTCTATCATCATTATACCATCCCCTCTCCTCTGTCTCCCCTCTATCATCATTATACCATCCCATCTCCTCTGTCTCTCCTCTATCATCATTATACCATCCCCTCTCCTCTGTCTCTCCTCTGTCTCTCCCTCTATCATCATTATACCATCCCATCTCCTCTGTCTCTCCTCTGTCTCTCCCTCTATCATCATTATACCATCCCCTCTCCTCTGTCACTCCCTCTATCACCATTATACCATCCCATCTCCTCTGTCTCTCCCTCTATCATCATTATACCATCCCCTCTCCTCTGTCTTTCCTCTGTCTCTCCTCTGTCTCTCCCTCTATCATCATTATACCATCCCCTCTCCTCTGTCTCTCCCTCTATCATCATTATACCATCCCCTCTCCTCTGTCACTCCTCTGTCTCTCCTCTGTCTCTCCCTCTATCATCATTATACCATCCCCTCTCCTCTGTCTCTCCTCTGTCTCTCCTCTGTCTCTCCCTCTATCATCATTATACCATCCCCTCTCCTCTGTCTCTCCCTCTATCATCATTATACCATCCCATCTCCTCTGTCACTCCTCTGTCTCTCCCTCTGTCATTATTATACCATCCCCTCTCCTCTGTCTCTCCCTCTATCACCATTATACCATCCCATCTCCTCTGTCACTCCTCTGTCTCTCCCTCTGTCATTATTATACCATCCCCTCTCCTCTGTCTCTCCCTCTATCATCATTATACCATCCCATCTCCTCTGTCACTCCTCTGTCTCTCCCTCTGTCATTATTATACCATCCCCTCTCCTCTGTCTCTCCCTCTATCATCATTATACCATCCCCTCTCCTCTGTCACTCCTCTGTATCTCCCTCTATCATCATTATACCACCCCCTCTCCTCTGTCACTCCCTCTATCAACATTATACCATCCCCTCTCCTCTGTCTCTCCCTCTATCATCATTATACCATCCCCTCTCCTCTGTCACTCCTCTGTCTCTCCTCTGTCTCTCCCTCTATCATCATTATACCATCCCCTCTCCTCTGTCTCTCCTCTGTCTCTCCCCCTATCATCATTATACCATCCCCTCTCCTCTGTCACTCCTCTGTCTCTCCCTCTATCATCATTATACCATCCCATCTCCTCTGTCTCTCCTCTGTCTCTCCCTCTATCATCATTAGACCATCCCCTCTCCTCTGTCTCTCCCTCTATCATTATTATACGATCCCATCTCCTCTGTCTCTCCCTCTATCATCATTATACCATCCCCTCTCCTCTGTCTCTCCTCTGTATCTCCCTCTTTCATCATTATACCATCCCATCTCCTCTGTCTCTCCCTCTATCATCATTATACCATCCCCTCTCCTCTGTCTCTCCCTCTATCATCATTATACCATCCCATCTCCTCTGTCTCTCCTCTATCATCATTATACCATCCCCTCTCCTCTGTCTCTCCCTCTATCATCATTATACCATCCCATCTCCTCTGTCTCTCCTCGGTCTCTCCCTCTATCATCATTATACCATCCCATCTCCTCTGTCTCTCCTCTGTCTCTCCCTCTATCATCATTATAACATCCCCTCTCCTCTGTCTCTCCCTCTATCATCATTATACCATCCCCTCTCCTCTGTCTCTGCCTCTATCATCATTAGACCATCCCCTCTCCTCTGTCACTCCTCTGTATCTCCCTCTATCATCATTATACCATCCCCTCTCCTCTGTCTCTCCCTCTATCATCATTATACCATCCCCTCTCCTCTGTCACTCCTCTGTCTTTCCTCTGTCTCTCCCTCTATCATCATTATACCATCCCCTCTCCTCTGTCTCTCCTCTGTCTCTCCCTCTATCATCATTATACCATCCCATCTCCTCTGTCTCTCCTCTGTCTCTCCCTCTATCATCATTATATGCCACCCCCTCTCCTCTGTATCTCCCTCTATCATCATTATACCATCCCCTCTCCTCTGTCTCTCCCTCTACCATCATTATACCATCCCCTCTCCTCTGTCTCTCCCTCTACCATCATTATACCATCCCCTCTCCTCTGTCTCTCCTCTGTCTCTCCTCTGTCTCTCCCTCTATCATCATCATACCATCCCCTCTCCTCTGTCACTCCTCTGTCTCTCCTCTGTCTCTCCCTCTATCATCATTATACCGTCCCCTCTCCTCTGTCTCTCCTCGGTCTCTCCCTCTATCATCATTATACCATCCCCTCTCCTCTGTCTCTCCCTCTATCATCATTATACCATCCCCTCTCCTCTGTCTCTCCCTCTATCATCATTATACCACCCCCTCTCCTCTGTCACTCCTTCTATCATCATTATACCATCCCCTCTCCTCTGTCTCTCCCTCTATCATCATTATACCATCCCCTCTCCTCTGTCACTCCTCTGTCTCTCCTATGTCTCTCCCTCTATCATCATTATACCACCCCCTCTCCTCTGTCACTCCTCTGTCTCTCCCTCTATCATCATTATACCATCCCCTCTCCTCTGTCTCTCCTCTGTCACTCCCTCTATCATCATTACACCACCCCCTCTCCTCTGTCTCTCCTCTGTCTCTCCCTCTATCATCATTATACCATCCCATCTCCTCTGTCTCTCCTCTATCATCATTATACCATCCCCTCTCCTCTGTCACTCCCTCTATCATCATTATACCATCCCCTCTCCTCTGTCTCTCCTCGGTCTCTCCCTCTATCATCATTATACCATCCCATCTCCTCTGTCTCTCAACTGTCTCTCCCTCTATCATCATTATACCATTCCCTCTCCTCGGTCTCTCCCTCTATCATCATTGTACCATCCCCTCTCCTCTGTCTCTCCCTCTATCATCATTATACCATCCCATTTCCTCTGTCTCTCCTCTGTCTCTCCCTCTATCATCATTATACCATCCCATTTCCTCTGTCTCTCCTCTGTATCTCCCTCTATCATCATTATACCATCCCCTCTCCTCTGTCACCCCCTCTATCATCATTATACCATCCCCTCTCCTATGTCTCTCCCTCTATCATCATTATACCATCCCCTCTCCTCTGTCTCTCCCTCTATCATCATTAGACCATCCCCTCTCCTCTGTCACTCCTCTGTATCTCCCTCTATCATCATTATACCATCCCCTCTCCTCTGACACTCCTCTGTATCTCCCGCTATCATCATTATACCATCCCCTCTCCTCTGTCACCCCCTCTATCATCATTATACCATCCCCTCTCCTCTGTCTCTCCCTCTATCATCATTATACCATCCCGTCTCCTCTGTCTCTCCCTCTATCATCATTATACCATCCCCTCTCCTCTGTCTCTCCTCTATCATCATTATACCATCCCATCTCCTCTGTCTCTCCTCTGTCTCTCCCTCTATCATCATTATACCATCCTCTCTCCTCTGTCACTCCTCTGTCTCTCCTCTGTCTCTCCCTCTATCATCATTATACCGTCCCCTCTCCTCTGTCTCTCCTCGGTCTCTCCCTCTATCATCATTATACCATCCCATCTCCTCTGTCGCTCCTCTGTCTCTCCCTCTATCATCATTATACCATCCCCTCTCCACTGTCTCTCCCTCTATCATCATTATACCATCCCCTCTCATCTGTCTCTCCCTCTATCATCATTATACCATCCCCTCTCCTCTGTATCTCCCTCTATCATCATTATACCACCCCCTCTCCTCTGTCACTCCCTCTATCATCATTATACCATCCCCTCTCCTCTGTCTCTCCCTCTATCATCATTATACCATCCCCTCTCCTCTGTCACTCCTCTGTCTCTCCTCTGTCTCTCCCTCTATCATCATTATACCACCCCCTCTCCTCTGTCACTCCTCTGTCTCTCCCTCTATCATCATTATACCATCCCCTCTCCTCTGTCTCTCCTCTGTCACTCCCTCTATCATCATTACACCAACCCCTCTCCTCTGTCTCTCCTCTGTCTCTCCCTCTATCATCATTATACCATCCCATCTCCTCTGTCTCTCCTCTATCATCATTATACCATCCCCTCTCCTCTGTCACTCCCTCTATCATCATTATACCATCCCCTCTCCTCTGTCACTCCCTCTATCATCATTATACCATCCCCTCTCCTCTGTCACTCCCTCTATCATCATTATACCATCCCCTCTCCTCTGTCACTCCTCGGTCTCTCCCTCTATCATCATTATACCATCCCATCTCCTCTGTCTCTCCTCTGTCTCTCCCTCTATCATCATTATACCATCCCCTCTCCTCTGTCTCTCCTCTGTCACCCCCTCTATCATCATTATACCATCCCCTCTCCTCTGTCTCTCCCTCTATCACCATTATACCATCCCATCTCCTTTGTCTCTCCTCTGTCTCTCCCTCTATCATCATTATACCATCCCCTCTCCTCTGTCTCTCCCTCTATCATCATTAGACCATCCCCTCTCCTCTGTCACTCCTCTGTCTCTCCCTCTATCATCATTAGACCACCCCCTCTCCTCTGTCACTCCTCTGTATCTCCCTCTATCATCATTAGACCATCCCCTCTCCTCTGTCTCTCCCTCTATCATCATTAGACCATCCCCTCTCCTCTGTCTCTCCCTCTATCACCATTATACCATCCCGTCTCCTTTGTCTCTCCTCTGTCTCTCCCTCTATCACCATTATACCATCCCGTCTCCTTTGTCTCTCCTCTGTCTCTCCCTCTATCATCATTATACCATCCCCTCTCCTCTGTCTCTCCCTCTATCACCATTATACCATCCCGTCTCCTTTGTCTCTCCTCTGTCTCTCCCTCTATCATCATTATACCATCCCCTCTCCTCTGTCTCTCCCTCTATCATCATTATACCATCCCCTCTCCTTTGTCTCTCCTCTGTCACTCCCTCTATCATCATTAGACCATCCCCTCTCCTCTGTATCTCCCTCTATCATCATTATACCATCCCCTCTCCTCTGTCACCCCCTCTATCATCATTATACCATCCCCTCTCCTCTGTCTCTCCCTCTATCATCATTATACCATCCCGTCTCCTCTGTCTCTCCCTCTATCATCATTATACCATCCCCTCTCCTCTGTCTCTCCTCTATCATCATTATACCATCCCCTCTCCTCTGTCTCTCCTCTGTATCTCCCTCTATCATCATTATACCATCCCCTCTCCTCTGTCTCTCCTCTATCATCATTATACCATCCCCTCTCCTCTGTCTCTCCTCTGTATCTCCCTCTATCATCATTATACCATCCCCTCTCCTCTGTCACTCCTCTGTCTCTCCTCTGTCTCTCCCTCTATCATCATTATACCATCCCCTCTCCTCTGTCACTCCTCTGTCTCTCCCTCTATCATCATTATACCATCCCCTCTCCTCTGTCACTCCTCCGTCTCTCCTCTGTCACTCCCTCTATCATCATTATACCATCCCCTCTCCTCTGTCTCTCCTCGGTCTCTCCCTCGATCATCATTATACCATCCCCTCTCCTCTGTCACTCCCTCTATCATCATTATACCATCCCCTCTCCTCTGTCACTCCCTCTATCATCATTATACCATCCCCTCTCCTCTGTCTCTCCTCTGTATCTCCCTCTATCATCATTATACCATCCCCTCTCCTCTGTCACTCCTCTGTCTCTCCCTCTATCATCATTAGACCATCCCCTCTCCTCTGTATCTCCCTCTATCATCATTATACCATCCCATCTCCTCTGTCTCTCCTCTGTCTCTCCCTCTATCATCATTATACCATCCCCTCTCCTCTGTCTCTCCCTCTTTCATCATTATACCACCCCCTCTCCTCTGTCTCTCCCTCTATCATCATTATACCATCCCATCTCCTCTGTCACTCCTCTGTCTCTCCTCTGTCTCTCCCTCTATCATCATTATACCATCCCATCTCCTCTGTCACTCCTCTGTCTCTCCCTCTGTCTCTCCCTCTGTCTCCACCTTATCATTACCCTTCCACCTGTCTCTACCTTATCATTACCCTTCCACCTGTCTCCACCTGATCAAATACCCTGTAACCTGTCTCTGGTTCCATTTCTCGCTTCAGGTTCAATCTCTCTGACTACCTCGCTCTGACTACATTTCTCTCTCTCTCTGACTACCTCGCTCTGACTACATTTCTCTCTCTCTCTGACTACCTCCTTCTCTCTCTCTCTCTCTCTCTCTCTCTCTCTCTCTCTGACTACCTCTCTCTCTCTCTCTCTCTCTGACTACCCCCTTCTCTCTCTCTCTCTCTCTCTCTCTGACTACCTCTCTCTCTCTCTCTCTCTGACTACCTCTCCTCTCCTCTCTCTCTCTCTCTCACTGACTACCTCTCCTCTCCTCTCTCTCTCTGTCCGACTACCTCACTCTCTCACGCTCTCTCTGACTACATCTCTCTCTCTCTCTCTCTCTCTCTCTCTCTGACTACGTTCTCTCTCTCTCTGTCTCTCACTCTCTCTCTGACTACATTTCTCTCTCTCTCTGTCTACATTTCTCTCTCTCTCTGACTACCTCCTTCTCTCTCTCTCTCTGACTACCTCCCTCTGACTACATTTCTCTCTCTCTCTGACTACCTCCTTCTCTCTCTCTCTCTCTCTCTCTCTCTCTCTCTCTCTCTGACTACCTCTTGCTCTCTCTCTCTCTCTCTGACTACCTCTCCTCTCCTATCTCTCTCTCTCTGTCCGACTACCTCACTCTCTCTCACTCTCTCTCTGACTACCTCTCCTCTCCCTCTCTGTCTGACTACCTCCCTCTCTCTCTCTCTGTCTCTCACTCGCTCTCTCCATCCCTCTCGCCTAGCCTCTCTCTCTCTCTCTCTCTCTCTCTCTCGGTCGCTCACTCACTCTCTCCATCCCTCTCGCCTAGCCTCTCTGTCTCTCTCTCTCTCGCTCTCTCTCTCTCTCTCTCTCTCTCTCTCTCTCTTTCTCTCTCTCTCTCTCTCTCTCTCTCTCTCTCTCTCTCTCTCTCTCTCTCATAGAGTCAATGGTGATCTGTCAATCATAATGTCATTGTCATGAGTGGATTTCTGTGTGAAAACGGAATTCATTTAGTGTTGTGTGTGTGTGTGGGGGGGGCCTTCCTGTGTGTGTGTGTGGGGGGCCTTCCTGTGTGTGTAATGTCTTCATGGAGAGTGAAGTGTGTATATGTGTTTATTCCTTTGGGAATGAGTGACAGATCAGCATGTCTGTTCATAAAGTCAACACAGAGCCCATCACCCCATAATGCAATGGAAGCATTCCATACGCAGGCATAGTGTTAATATGGGCCATAAAGACCATGCGGGCCATTCATTACAATATCAGTCACAGAGCACTTTGGAATATCACTATTAAACCTACCACACACATCAACACATACAGACACAGTTCACACTCACAAAGCCCTTACTTTATTGGCTTCAGTGCCATATTTATGCTGAGTTAGCGCACACACACAACCACACACATTTACTGAGTGAACACGTTGTCATCTGTGTACACGCACTCTCTTCAAACTTCCCATTTTTATCCAAACACAACACCTACAGCTGTAACACTAGAACACAGATCCACGTTCAACTACAATCCCACTCACCGGCCCGCTCTTCCTTCAGGCCCTCTTTCTTTCCCTTCCTCTGTCAGCTGTCAGCCGCTCAGCGGCAGGGAATTAAACTTTCATATGAGAGAGAGAGAGAGAGAGAGAGAGAGAGAGAGAGAGAGAGAGAGAGAGCGAGAGAGAGAGAGAGAGAGAGAGAGAGGGAGAGAGAGAGAGAGAGAGAGAGAGAGAGAGAGAGAGAGAGAGAGAGAGAGAGAGAGAGAGAGAGAGAGAGACACCGTTGCCCTAGAGCCCACAAAAAACTATACATACCTCGGCCTAAACATCGGCACCACAGGTAGCTTCCACAGAGCTGTGAACGATCTGAGAGACAAGGCAAGAAGGGCATTCTATGCCATCAAAAGGAACATAAATTTCAACATACCAATTAGGATCTGGCTAAAAATACTTGAATCAGTCATAGAGCCCATTGCCCTTTATGGTTGTGAGGTCTGGGGTCCGCTCACCAACTAAGAATTCACAAAATGGGACAAACACCAAATTGAGACTCTGCATGCAGAATTCTGCAAAAATATCCTCCGTGTACAACGTAGAACACCAAATACTGCATGCAGAGCAGAATTAGGCCGATACCCACTAATTATCAAAATCCAGAAAAGAGACGTTAAATTCTACAACCACCTAAAAGGAAGCGATTCCCAAACCTTCCATAACAAAGCCATCACCCACAGAGAGATGAACCTGGAGAAGAGTCCCCTAAGCAAGCTGGTCCTAGGGCTCTGTTCACAAACACAAACACACCCCACAGAGCCCCAGGACAACAGCACAGTTAGACCCAACCAAATCATGAGAAAACAAAAAGATAATTACTTGACACATTGGAAAGAATTAACAAAAAAACTGAGCAAACTAGAATGTTATTTGGCCCTAAACAGAGAGTATACAGTGGCAGAATACCTAACCACTGTGACTGACCCAAACTTAAGAAAAGCTTTGACTATGTACAGACTCAGTGAGCATAGCCTTGCTATTGAGAAAGGCCGCCGTAGGCAGACATGGCTCTCAAGAGAAGACAGGCTATGTGCTCACTGCCCACAAAATGAGGTGGAAACTGAGCTGCACTTCCTAACCTCCTGCCCAATGTATGACCATATTAGAGAGACATATTTCCCTCAGATTACACAGATCCACAAAGAATTCGAAAACAAATCCAATTTTGATAAACTCCCATATCTACT
>NC_074670.1:13206189-13216189 GCF_029448725.1 Salvelinus fontinalis
AGTGTCACAGCTGTTCTACCAGCACAGCTAATGTGTGATTTAATGTGCGTGTGTTTGTGTGTGTCTTAGAGTTTCAACGTGTATGTGTGTATGTGTGTGCCAGCTGTTCCACCAGCACATAGTGTGAGATTTGTTCTCTACTCTTCAATCAGAGCTCTACACCACCAGCTAGGCCTACCAGACGATACCAGAGCCAGCCAACAATAGGCTCTGTGCTCGGCTCTCCAGGGCATCCAGTAGATGAGAGAGAGAGAGAGAGAGAGAGAGAGAGAGAGAGAGAGAGAGAGAGAGAGAGAGAGAGGCAGAGAGAGAGAGTGTGTTGTATTACTTGTGAGGCTAGAGAGAGAGGAAAACTACAAAGAATGCATGCAGGGCAGAATTACAGTTTAAGTCGGAAGTTTACATACACCTTAGTCAAATACATTTAAACTCAGCTTTTCACAATTCCTGACATTTAATCATAGTAAAAAATTAAGTTCGGATCACCACTTTAATTTAAGAATGTGAAATGTCACATTAATATTAGAGAGATTGATTTATTTCAGCATATATTTCTTTCATCACATTCCTAGTGGGTCAGAAGTTTACATACAATACTTAGTATTTGGTAGCATCTTTAAATTGTTTAACTTGGGTCAAATGTTTCGGGTAGCCTTCCACAAGCTTCCCACAATAAGTTGGGTGAATTTTGGCCCATTCCTCCTGACAGAGCTTGTGTAACTGAGTCAGGTTTGTAGGCCTCATTGCTCACACACACTTTTTCTGTTCTGCCCACAAATTTTCTATGGGTTTGTGGACAGGGCTTTGTGATGGTCACTCCAATACCTTGACTTTGTTGTCCTTAAGCCATTTTGCCACAACTTTGGAAGTATGCTTGGGGTCATTGTCCATTTGGAAGACCCATTTGCGACCAAACTTTAACTTCCTGACTGATGTCTTGAGATGTTGCTTCAATATATCCACATGACTTTCCCTCCACATGATGCCAGTACACCGTGGCTAACTATTTGACCATGGTTACTGATCAAAACCTTAGAAAAACCTTGACAAAGTACAGGCTCAGTGAGCACAGCCTTGCCATTGAGAAGGGTAGACACAGGAAAACTTGGCTCCCTGTAGAGGAAAGGATGGGCAACCATTGCACAACAGCAGAACCTGAGACGGAGCTGCATTTCCTGACAAAATGTCTGACGAGGATAGGCTACCCGTCCTGTTGGGGGAGGATGCAGAGAGCTGTGGGTTGGCAGCGCACTACATTGCTGCCTGCCATAAGATGAGGGACAGTGTCTGACAGAATTGAGAGAGAGTGAGAGAATCATAGAGAGCAGAGGTCAGATAAAGCGAGGGAGGGCAACAAGGGCAAAGAGAAAGAGAGAGGTGTCTAAAAGAGAGAAAAAGAGACGGAGAGCACTGCTGTTCTGGAGTCTCCAACAGTGCTCACCTTCAACCCTGGGCTACGTGCAGAGTCGTCTCTGTGTGTGTGTGTGTGTGTGTGTGTGTGTGTGTGTGTGTGTGTGTGTGTGTGTGTGTGTGTGTGTGTGTGTGTGTGTGTGTGTGTGTGTGTGGGTGGGTGGGTGGGTGGGTGTGGGTGTGGGTGTGGGTGTGGGTGTGGGTGTGTGTGTGTGTGTGTGTGTGTGACCCTTTGTCTGAGCCAGTGCTCCGTTACAAAGAGTCATCATGATGGCTCTAACTAGGAACAGATTGATGCACACTTATACCCTGTGTGTCTTTGTGTGTGTGTCTGTTTGTGTGTGACAGGAAATACAGCCGCAGCCTTTCTGCCAATCCACTTCTAGTGATCATACATACACACACACACACGCACGCACGCACGCACGCACGCACGCACGCACGCACGCACGCACGCACGCACACACACACACACACACACACACACACACACACACACACACACACACACACACACACTCACACTCTGAGGACAGTGACGGCAGGTCTTTGAGCGCGGCAGTGGGATTTGAAGGTACTGAGTATGAACCAGTATCATCTTTCATAATCGCTCTCTCTCCATCTCTCTCTCCCCTCTCACAGTCTCTCTCTACCCTCTCCCTCTCCCTCTTTATCTCTCAAGCTATCTCTTCCCTCTCCCCTCTCTCTCATTACAAATGTCATATTATGTATATATACAGTGTTGTAACAATGTACAAATGGTTAAAGTATACAATGCAAATAAATAAGCATAAATATGGGTTGTATTTACAATGGTGTTTGTTCTTTCACCCAGTAGATATGGGAGTTTATCAAAATTGGGTTTGTTTTCGAATTCTTTTTGGATCTGTGTGATCTGAGGGAAATATGTGTCTCTAATATGGTCATACATTGGGCAGGAGGTTAGGAAGAGCAGCTCAGTTTCCACCTCATTTTGTGGGCAGTGTACACATAGCCTGTCTTCTCTTGAGAGCCATGTCTGCCTACGGCAGCCTTTCTCAATAGCAAGGCTATGCTCACTGAGTCTGTACATAGTCAAAGCTTTCCTTAAGTTTGGGGTCAGTCACAGTGGTCAGGTATTCTGCCACTGTGTACTCTCTGTTTAGGGCCAAATAGCATTCTAGTTTGCTCTGTTTTTTTGTTAATTCTTTCCAATGTGTCAAGTAATTATCTTTTTGTTTTCTCATGATTTGGTTGGGTCTAATTGTGCTGCTGTCCTGGGGCTCTGTGGGGTGTGTTTGTGTTTGTGAACAGAGCCCTAGGACCAGCTTGCTTAGGGGACACTTCTCCAGGTTCATCTCTCTGTGGGTGATGGCTTTGTTATGAAAGGTTTGGGAATCGCTTCCTTTTAGGTGGTTGTAGAATTTAACAGCTCTTTTCTGGATTTTGATAATTAGTGGGTATCGGCCTAATTCTGCTCTACATGCATTATTTGGTATTTTACGTTGTACACTGAGGATATTTTTGCAGAATTCTGCATCCATCTGTCTTTCTCTCTGTTTCTCTACATCTATGTATTGTGCTTTATCTCCCATCCATCTGTCTCTCTCTCTCTGTTTCTCTACATCTATGTATTGTGCTTTATCTCCCATCCATCTATCTCTCTCTCTGTTTCTCTACATCTATGTATTGTGCTTTATCTCCCATCCATCTGTCTCTCTCTCTCTGTTTCTCTACATCTATGTATTGTGCTTTATCTCCCATCCATCTATCTCTCTCTCTGTTTCTCTACATCTATGTATTGTGCTTTATCTCCCATCCATCTATCTCTCTCTCTGTTTCTCTACATCTATGTATTGTGCTTAATCTCCCATCCATCTGTCTCTCTCTCTGTTTCTCTACATCTATGTATTGTGCTTTATCTCCCATCCATCTGTCTCTCTCTCTGTTTCTCTACATCTATGTATTGTGCTTTATCTCCCATCCATCTGTCTCTCTCTCTGTTTCTCTACATCTATGTATTGTGCTTTATCTCCCATCCATCTATCTCTCTCTCTGTTTCTCTACATCTATGTATTGTGCTTTATCTCCCATCCATCTGTCTCTCTCTCTGTTTCTCTACATCTATGTATTGTGCTTTATCTCCCATCCATCTATCTCTCTCTCTGTTTCTCTACATCTATGTATTGTGCTTTATCTCCCATCCATCTATCTCTCTCTCTGTTTCTCTACATCTATGTATTGTGCTTTATCTCCCATCCATCTGTCTCTCTCCATCTCCTCATTCTCTCTCTCTCTCTTCAGTTTCACACATATCCATGCAGTTGTCACAGTGTGGTGGGTTATCTGTCCAGTGATGACCTTATTCTCTCTGTCTGAAGGTTCTGCTAGCGATCCACCTGAAAAATGCTAACCATACTATTTCAGAGTGAAGGGGGAGTTGTGAGTGTGTGTGTGTCCAACACGGAAGACAGCACACATTTAGGCCTCACTTTATATAACCACTGTTCAGCAAGCAGATAGATAAAGAGAAAAATAGACAAAGAGAGAGATGGGTAGAGCGTGAGGTAGAGAGAGAGAGAGAGAGAGAGAGAGAGAGAGAGAGAGAGAGTGTGTGTGTGTGTGTGTGTGTGTGTGTGTGTGTGTGTGTGTGTGTGTGTGTGTGTGTGTGTGTGTGTGTGTGTGTGTGTGTGTGTGTGTGTGTGTGTGTGTGTGAGAGAGTGTGTGCGTGTGCATGTGGAGATTATCATTTTTATTTAACCTTTATTTAACTAGGCAAGTCAGTTAAGAACAAATTCTTATTTACAATGACGGCCTACCAAAAGGCAAAAATCCTCCATCGGGGATGGGGGCTGGGATTAAACATTTAAAATAAAATATAAATATAGGACAAAACACACATCACGACAAGAGAGACACCACAATACTACATAAAGAGAGACCTAAGACAATAACACAGCATGGTAGCAACAGAACATGACAACAACATGGTAGCAACACAACATGGCAGCAGCACAACATGGTAGCAGAACAAAACATGGTACAAACATTATTGGGCACAGACAACAGCACAAAAGGCAAGAAGGTAGAGACAACAATACATCACGCAAAGCAGCCACAACTGTCAGTAAGAGTGTCCATAATCGTTAGCTGCAGCGAACGAAAAGAGGAGCGACCCAGGGACGTGTGTGCTTTGGGGACCTTTAACAGAATGTGACTGGCAGGGTGTTGTATGAGGAGGATGAGGGCTGCAGTAGATATCTCAGATAGAGGGGAGTGAGGCCTAAGAGGGTTTTATAAATAAGCATCAACTAGTGGGTCTTGCGACGGGTATACAGAGATGACCAGTTTACAGAGGAGTATAGAGTGCAGTGATGTGTCCAAAAAGGAGCATTGGTGGTAAATCTGATGGCCCAATGGTAAAGAACATCTAGCCGCTGAGAGCACACTTACCTGCCGATCTATAAATTACATCTCTGTAATCTAGCGTGGGTAGGATGGTCATCTGAATCAGGATCAGTTTGGCAGCTGGGGTGAAAGAGGAGCGATTACGATAGAGGAAACCAAGTCTAGATTTAACCTCAGCCTGTATCTTTGATATGTGCTGAGAGAAGGACAGTGTACCGTCTAGCCCTACTCCCAAGTACTTGTATGAGGTGACTACCTCAAGCTCTAAACCCTCAGAGGTAGTAATCACACCTGTGGGGAGAGGGGCATTCTTCTTACCAAACAACATGACCTTTGTTTTGGAGGTGTTCAGAACAAGGTTAAGGGTAGAGAAAGCTTTGTTGTAGAGCGTTCAACACAACATCCGGGGAGGGGCCAGCTGAGTATAAGACTGTATTATCTGCATATAAATGGATGAGAAAGTTTCCTACTGTCTGAGCTATGTTGATGTAAAGTGAGAAGAGCGTGAGACCTAGGATTGACCCTTGGGGTACTCCCTTGGCGACAGGCAGTGGCTGAGACAGCAGATGTTCTGACTTTATACACTGCACTCTTTGAGAGAGGTAGTTAACAAACTAGGCCAAAGACCCCTCTGAGACACCAATACTCCTTAGCCGGCCCACATGAATGGAATGGTCTACTGTATCAAAAGCTTTGGCCAAGTCAATAAAAATAGCAGCACAACATTGTTTAGAATCAAGGCAATGGTGTCATCATTTAGGACCTTTAACCTGTCTGGCTCCGGCGTTCCGCTAGCGGAACTCCTCCCACATTCCACTGAAAAGGCAGAGCGCGAAATTCAAAAGATATTTTTTAGAAATATTTAACTTTCACACATTAACAAGTCCAATACAGCAGATGAAAGATACACATCTTGTGAATCCAGTCAACATGTCCGATTTTTTAAATGTTTTACAGCGAAAACACCACATATATTTATGTTAGCTCACCACCAAATACAAAAAAGGACAGACATTTTTCACGGCACAGTTAGCATGCACAAAGCCAACCTAACTAACCAAGAACCAACCAAACTAACCAAGAAACAACTTCATCAGATGACAGTCTTATAACATGTTAAACAATAAATCTATGTTTTGTTCGAAAAATGTGCATATTTGAGGTATAAATCAGTTTTACATTGCAGCTACCATCACAGCTACTGTCAGAAATAGAACCGAAGCAGCCAGAGTAATTACAGACACCAACGTCAAATACCTAAATACTCATCATAAAACATTTCTGAAAAATCGATGGTGTACAGCAAATTAAAGACAAACATCTTGTGAATCCAGCCAATATTTCCGATTTTTTAAGTGTTTTACAGCGAAAACACAATATAGCATTATATTAGCTTACTACAATAGCCTACCACACATTCATTCACATTCATTCATCAAGGCACGTTAGCGATAGCAATAGGCAGGTTAGCGATAGGGAATAAACCAGCAAAATATATAAATTTTCACTAACCTTCATAAACCTTCATCAGATGACAGTCCTATAACATCAGGTTATACATACACTTATGTTTTGTTCGAAAATGTTCATATTTAGAGCTGAAATCAGTGGTTATACATTGTGCTAACGTAGCATCTTTTTCCCAGAATGTGTGGATATTTTACGACACTCAACTATTCTGACCAAATAACTATTCATAAACGTTACTAGAAAATACATGTTGTATAGGAAATGATAGATACACTAGTTCTTAATGCAATCGCTGTGTTAGAATTCTAAAAATAACTTCATTACGACATACAACTTAGTTATAGCGAGAGAGTACCCAAAATCTGGGCGCAAACGACTATTTCACATGTTTGACAGATATATGAAATAGCATCATAAAATGGGTCCTACTTTTGATGATCTTTCATCAGAATGTTGTACAAGGGGTCCTTTGTCCAGAACAATCGTTGTTTGGATTTAGAATGTCCTCTTCTCCAGTCAATTAGCACGGAAAGCTAGCAAAGTAGCGCGAAGCTCTCCTTCCTGAACAAAGGCACACAACGCAACACGCCTAACGTCCCGAATACATTTCAATAATCTAATAAAACTATATTGAAAAAACATACTTTACGATGATATTGTCACATGTATCAAATAAAATCAAAGCCGGAGATATTAGTCGTCTATAACGGCAGCTTTTCAGAAGGCAAAATCAGGTCCCTTCACGCGCTCTCCAGAAAACAGGAAACTGGTGACACGTCATGCCGAGAGCTTTTATTCGACCCCAAATCAAGTTATACACTCCATTTCTTCTCTCACTGCCTGTCGACATCTAGTGGAAGACGTATGAAGTGCATGTATACTGATAAATATCAAGGACATTTATAGGCAGGCCCTAGAACAGGACATCGATTTCAGATTTTCCACTTCCTGTCAGGAAGTTTGCTCCAACTTGAGTTCTGTTTTACTCACAGATATAATTCAAACGGTTTTAGAAACTAGAGAGTGTTTTCTATTAAATAATATTCAGTAATATTAATATGCATATTGTACGAGCAAGAATTGAGTACGAGGCCGTTTAAATTGGGCACGATTTTCCCCCAAAGTGAAAACAGCGCCCTCTGTCCTCAACAGGTTTTAAGGTTGCAGTGATACATCCATAACCTGAGCGGAAACCAGATTGCATACCCAAGAGCATACTATAGACGTCAAGAAAGCCAGTCAGTTGATTATTGACTAGTTTTTCCAACACTTTTGATAAACAGGGCAAAACAGGGCCTATAACAGTTAGGATGTGCAATGCAGAGAACACCAGAAGAAGAATGATCTTTTATTTAACTAGGCAAGTCAGTTAAGAACAAATTAGTATTTACAATGACGGCTTACCGGGGAACAGTGGGTTAACTGCCTTGTTCAGGGGCAGAAAAAAATATTTGTACCTTGTCAGCCAGGGGATTCGATCCAGCAACCTTTCAGTTACTGGCCCAACACTCTAACCACTAGGCTACCTGCCACCCCATTTCAATTACCATAGTGAATTATTGTAATGCTTGTTTATGTGTCATAAGGGATGGGTTGCCAACTGGCGATGTGACACAAAAATAAAATGTTTTTTGGGTGTCAAGTTTAAGGAGGTCCTTTAGCACCTTGAGACTCAGTGACTGCCTGCAGGGAAAAACTTTGTAGCGGGGCAGAAGAAACAGAGGGAGATGCATCGGGGATAGTCGCATTAGAAAGGTTGGGAGATGAGGAAATGTTGGACGTGCAAGGAGACATGGCTGAGTCAAATAGGAATCCTGACTTAATGAAGTGGTGATTAAAGAGCTCAGCCATGTGCTTCTTGTCAGTAACAACCACATCATCAACATTAAGGGACATGGGCAGCTGTGAGGAGGAGGGTTGATTCTCCAGGTCTTTAAACGTTTTCCCACAGAGAGAGAACTGATCCTTAAACTAACAAACTTTTTCCTTCCGGATAGTCTGAGTGCACTTATTTCTAATTTGCCTGAGCGAGAGCCAGTCAGCCTGAGTATTTGGCCTTTCGCCAAATGGAATTCTTGAGGTGTAGTACCTCTGCCAAATCACGGTCGAACCAGGGGCTGAACCTGTTTTTAATTCTCATTTTCTTTAGAAATGTTGAGGAAACAGAGAAAGACAGGCAAGCAGAGGTCTGGAGGACAAAGAAAGACAGGCAAGCAGAGGTCTGGAGGACAGAGAAAGACAGGCAGGCAGAGGTCTGGAGGACAGAGAAAACCAGGCAGGCAGAGGTCTGGAGGACAGAGAAAGACAGGCAGGCAGAGGTCTGGAGGACAGAGAAAGACAGGCAGGCAGAGGTCTGGAGGACAGAGAAAGACAAGCAGGTAGAGGTCGGGAGGACAGAGAAAGACAGGCAGGCAGAGGTCTGGAGGACAGAGAAAGACAGGCAGGCAGAGGTCTGGAGGACAGAGAAAGGGATGGAGGGAGAGGTCTGGAGGACAGAGAAAGACAGGCAGGCAGAGGTCTGGAGGACAGAGAAAGACAGGCAGGCAGAGGTCTGGAGGACAGAGAAAGGGATGGATGGAGAGGTCTGGAGGACAGAGAAAGACCTGCAGGCAGAGGTCTGGAGGACAGAGAAAACCAGGCAGGCAGAGGTCTGGAGGACAGAGAAAGACAGGCAGGCAGAGGTCTGGAGGACAGAGAAAGACAGGCAGGCAGAGGTCTGGAGGACAGAGAAAGGGATGGAGGGAGAGGTCTGGAGGACAGAGAAAGACAGGCAGGCAGAGGTCTGGAGGACAGAGAAAACCAGGCAGGCAGAGGTCTGGAGGACAGAGAAAGGAATGGAGGGAGAGGTCTGGAGGACAGAGAAAGACAGGCAGGCAGAGGTCTGGAGGACAGAGAAAGACAGGCAGGCAGAGGTCTGGAGGACAGAGAAAGACAGGCAGGCAGAGGTCTGGAGGACAGAGAAAGGGAGGAGAGATTGAAAAAATACATATTTTAGTTGCAGAGTGTAGAGAGATGAGCATCAGAAAGGGCGAGGTAAAATAAAACCAGATAGAGGGAGAGGAGGGTCAAGCGATAGAAAAGGGAGAGAAGGAGGGATAAAGAGGGACAGATGAAGAGGGCTAGAAAGAGGGAGAGAGATGGAGAGATAAGGAGAGAGAGATAAAGAGAGAGAGGGAGAGAATATGAGGGAGAGAAAGGGAGAGAGGGAGAGAAGGAGGGATAGATAAAGAGGGAGGGAAAGGGAGAGATAAAGAGGGAGAGAAAGAGAGAGATAGAGGGAGAGAAAGGGAGAGATAGAGGGAGAGAAAGGGAGCGATAAAGAGGGAGACGAAGGGAGAGATAAAGAGGGAGAGACAAAGAGGGAGAGAAAGGGAGAGATAAACAGGGAGATAGAAGGAGAGATAAACAGGGAGAGAGGTGCTGTATTAGTCACAGAGACGGTGATATAAAATGTGTCTCTTCACCATTTGGACAAAGTGAAAAAGTCTGTATTTTAATTTTCCAGACCCTCCCTATCTCCCCCCTCTCTCGCTCCCTCCGTTTCTCTCTCTCCATCCATCCCTCTTTCTCAATTCATCCCTCTCTCTCTCCATCCATCCCTCTCTCCACTGGTCCAGAAGTCTTTCACTCGACCTGAGACCTTGAAGTAGTTGTTTCCCTTGCTCTGCAAGGGCCGCGGCTTTTGTGGAGCGATGGGTAACGATGCTTTCTGGGTGGCAGTTGTTGATGTGTG
>NC_074670.1:13218689-13226189 GCF_029448725.1 Salvelinus fontinalis
TCTGACTGGATGAGTATTGACCTGAGAGATACGGAGGAGAGAGTAAGAAACCTTCTGACTGGATGGGTATTGACCTGAGAGACACGGAGGAGAGAGTAAGAAACCTTCTGACTGGATGGGTATTGACCTGAGAGACACGGAGGAGAGAGTAAGAAACCTTCTGACTGGATGGGTATTGACCTGAGAGACACGGAGGAGAGAGTAAGAAACCTTCTGACTGGATGGGTATTGACCTGAGAGACACGGAGGAGAGAGTAAGAAACCTTCTGACTGGATGGGTATTGACCTGAGAGACACGGAGGAGAGAGTAAGAAACCTTCTGACTGGATGAGTATTGACCTGAGAGATACGGAGGAGAGAGTAAGAAACCTTCTGACTGGATGAGTATTGACCTGAGAGACACGGAGGAGAGAGTAAGAAACCTTCTGACTGGATGGGTATTGACCTGAGAGACACGGAGGAGAGAGTAAGAAACCTTCTGACTGGATGAGTATTGACCTGAGAGATACGGAGGAGAGAGTAAGAAACCTTCTGACTGGATGGGTATTGACCTGAGAGATACGGAGGAGAGAGTAAGAAACCTTCTGACTGGATGGGTATTGACCTGAGAGACACGGAGGAGAGAGTAAGAAACCTTCTGACTGGATGGGTATTGACCTGAGAGACACGGAGGAGAGAGTAAGAAACCTTCTGACTGGATGGATGTTGACCTGAGAGACACGGAGGAGAGAGTAAGACACCTTCTGACTGGATGGATGTTGACCTGAGAGACACGGAGGAGAGAGTAAGAAACCTTCTGACTGGATGGGTATTGACCTGAGAGACACGGAGGAGAGAGTAAGACACCTTCTGACTGGATGGATGTTGACCTGAGAGACACGGAGGAGAGAGTAAGAAACCTTCTGACTGGATGGGTATTGACCTGAGAGACACGGAGGAGAGAGTAAGACACCTTCTGACTGGATGGATGTTGACCTGAGAGACACGGAGGAGAGAGTAAGAAACCTTCTGACTGGATGGGTATTGACCTGAGAGACACGGAGGAGAGAGTAAGAAACCTTCTGACTGGATGGCTGCAGGTTATTTTGGCTGATTTTGTGTTTCAGTGACCCATCCAGATAGAAGAGTTCCTGGATGTGTGCGTGTGTGCGTGTGCGTGTGTATTCTCGTCCTGCATCACTGCCTCTCTCTAACACTAAAAAGAAAGGTAATGATTGATGTTTAATTTATTTATTTTTTCTCTGAATATACTGTGTATCTGTATCTTGCCTAACAGCAACCACACACACACACACACACACACACACACACACACACACACACACACACACACACACACACACACACACACACACACACACACACACACACACACACACACACACACACACACACACACACACACACACACACACACACACACACACACACACAGGCAAAAGCACGATCTGATCTAGAGTTGCCACTCAGGTTTTCTTCTGTTTTTGAAACATCCATCATATCTTTCAACCCTTCAACAGAGAGACAAAGTGGGAAAACACACAGAGAGAGACAGGAGAGGAGGTGAAGTAGGAGAACAAGCAGGAGAGGAGGTGAAGTAGGAGAACAAGCAGGAGAGGAGGTGAAGTAGGAGAACAAGCAGGAGAGGAGGTGAAGTAGGAAAACAAGCAGGCGAGGAGGTGGAGGAAGATAGACAGACAGAAGTAGACACTGTAGTAGATAAACAAATAGCAGTGAGCAGAGGAAACAGAGGACTACTGAGAGGAGACTGACTGCTGTGAGAGGCTCTCTAACTCTCAGAGGGATTACATACCAAGTGGTGGTGGTGGTGGTGGTGGTGGTGTGTGTGTGTGTGTGTGTGTGTGTGTGTGTGTGTGTGTGTGTGTGTGTGTGTGTGTGTGTGTGTGTGTGTGTGTGTGTGTGTGTGTGTGTGTGTGTGTGTGTGTGTGTGTGTGTGTGTGTGTGTGTGTGTGTGTGTGTGGTGTAAACACCTCCACCATGACTTCACAGTGGTATTTCATGCTATAATGGATTGAAGACTGGAACACACTGCAAACAAAGCAATCTGCACAACAACACAGGACAAGCCAGTGTGTGGTAGTGGGGGTCTTAGCTCTCATCTCCACTCTGACCTCTCATCTACACTCTGACCTCTCATCTCCACTCTGACCTCTCATCTCCACTCTGACCTCTCATCTCCACTCTGACCTCTCCCACAGGAGGAGAATTCCACCATCAGACATGGTAACCTCCTACATGACCACACACACACACACACACACACACACACACACACACACACACACACACACACACACACACACACACACACACACACACACACACACACACACACACACACACACACACACACACAGCGCCCTGCACGGCCCATGCTACAGTGTGCTGGTAATTTGGGATTAGTGAATGTGTGTATTTCTAATCTAGGTCTTGGAGACAGAGACATTGACATGCAAATCAAGTCAGACCAAATTAGTCAGATGCAAATATCTGACAAACACACACACATTATCTCTTCACCCCCCACATATGTACCAAACATACATATTATCTCTTCACCCCCCACATATGTACCAAACATACATATTATCTCTTCACCCCCCACATATCTACCAAAAACACATATTATCTCTTCACCCCCCACATATATACCAAACACACATATTATCTCTTCACCCCCCACATATATACCAAACACACATATTATCTCTTCACCCCCCACATATCTACCTAACACACACATTATCTCTTCACCCCCACATATCTACCAAACACAGTGATTCACATATACACATATTATGAACACACACACACACACACACACACACACACACACACACACACACACACACACACACACACACACACACACACACACACACACACACACACACACACACACACACACACACACACACACACGAATGGCTGTGTAAGGGATTGTTGTGGCTATCAAAGGGGTATTTAGCAGTGAGCTCACACCAGGCCCAGCATTACATAATTAGCATTAGAATACATCACTACAATAGGAATGAGGGCTTTCACATCCCCTAACCCTCCCTTCGCTATCTCTCCTCTCTTTCACATCCCCTAACCCTCCCTTCACTTTCTCTCCTCTCCTCTCTTTCACATCCCCTAACCCTCCTTTCTCTATCTCTCCTCTCCTCTCTTTCACATCCCCTAACCCTCCCTTCACTCTCTATCCCCTCCTCTCTTTCACATCCCCTAAACCTCCCTTTACTCTCTCTCCTCTCCTCTCTTTCACATCCCCTAAACCTCCCTTCACTCTCTATCCTCTCCTCTCTTTCACATCCCCTAAACCTCCCTTTACTCTCTCTCCTCTCCTCTCTTTCACATCCCCTAAACCTCCCTTTACTCTCTCTCCTCTCCTCTCTTTCACATCCCCTAAACCTCCCTTTACTCTCTCTCCTCTCCTCTCTTTCACATCCCCTAAACCTCCCTTCACTCTCTATCCCCTCCTCTCTTTCACATCCCCTAAACCTCCCTTCACTCTCTATCCTCTCCTCTCTTTCACATCCCCTAAACCTCCCTTCACTCTCTATCCTCTCCTCTCTTTCACATCCCCTAAACCTCCCTTTACTCTCTCTCCTCTCCTCTCTTTCACATCCCCTAAACCTCCCTTCACTCTCTATCCTCTCCTCTCTTTCACATCCCCTAAACCTCCCTTCAACCCTCCCTCCTCCCGTACCTCCTACTGTTCCTCTTCTCTCCCCATCTCCCTGTCGGTTCTGGTGTTCCCCTTCTCTTCTCATCTCCATTCCCTGTCGGTTCTGGTGTTCCCCTTCTCATCTCATCTCCATCTCCCTGTCGGTTCTGACTGTTCCTCTTCTCATCTCCATCTCCCTGTCGGTTCTGACTGTTTCCCTTCTCATCTCATCTCCATCTCCCTGTCGGTTCTGACTGTTCCTCTTCTCATCTCCATCTCCCTGTCGGTTCTGACTGTTCCTCTTCTCATCTCATCTCCCTGTCGGTTCTGACTGTTCCCCTTCTCATCTCATCTCCCTGTCAGTTCTGACTGTTCCTCTTCTCTTCTCATCTCATCTCACTGTCGGTTCTGACTGTCCTCTTCTCATCTCCATCTCCCTGTCGGTTCTGACTGTTCCCCTTCTCATCTCATCTCCATCTCCCTGTCGGTTCTGACTGTTTCCCTTCTCATCTCATCTCCCTCTGCCTGTCGGTTCTGACTGTTCCTCTTCTCATCTCATCTCCATCTCCCTGTCGGTTCTGACTGTTCCCCTTCTCATCTCATCTCACTCTCCCTGTCGGTTCTGACTGTTCCCCTTCTCATCTCCATCTCCCTGTCGGTTCTGACTGTTCCCCTTCTCATCTCATCTCCCTCTCCCTGTCGGTTCTGACTGTTCCCCTTCTCATCTCCATCTCCCTGTCGGTTCTGACTGTTCCCCTTCTCATCTCATCTCCCTCTCCCTGTCGGTTCTGACTGTTCCCCTTCTCATCTCATCTCCCTCTCCCTGTCGGTTCTGACTGTTCCCCTTCTCATCTCATCTCCCTCTGCCTGTCGGTTCTGACTGTTCCCCTTCTCATCTCCCTCTCCCTGTCGGTTCTGACTGTTCCCCTTCTCATCTCCCTCTCCCTGTCGGTTCTGACTGTTCCCCTTCTCATCTCCCTCTGCCTGTCGGTTCTGACTGTTCCTCTTCTCATCTTCATCTCCCTGTCGGTTCTGACTGTTCCCCTTCTCATCTCCATCTCACTGTCGGTTCTGACTGTTCCCCTTCTCATCTCCATCTCACTGTCGGTTCTGACTGTTCCCCTTCTCATCTCATCTCCCTCTCCCTGTCTGTTCTGACTGTTCCCCTTCTCATCTCATCTCCCTCTGCCTGTCGGTTCTGACTGTTCCTCTTCTCATCTCATCTCAATCCCCCTGTCGGTTCTGACTGTTCCACTTCTCATCTAATCTCCCTCTCCCTGTCGGTTCTGACTGTTCCCCTTCTCATCTCCCTCTCCCTGTCGGTTCTGACTGTTCCCCTTCTCATCTCATCTCATCTCCATCTCCCTGTCGGTTCTGACTGTTCCCCTTCTCATCTCCATCTCCCTGTCGGTTCTGACTGTTCCCCTTCTCATCTCATCTCCCTCTCCCTGTCGGTTCTGACTGTTTCCCTTCTCATCTCATCTCCATCTCCCTGTCGGTTCTGACTGTTCCCCTTCTCATCTCATCTCCCTCTCCCTGTCGGTTCTGACTGTCCCCTTCTCATCTCCATCTCCCTGTCAGTTCTGACTGTTCCCCTTCTCATCTCCATTCCCTGTCGGTTCTGACTGTTCCCCTTCTCATCTCATCTCCCTCTCCCTGTCGGTTCTGACTGTTCCCCTTCTCATCTCCATCTCCCTGTCGGTTCTGACTGTTCCCCTTCTCATCTCATCTCCCTCTGCCTGTCGGTTCTGACTGTTCCACTTCTCATCTAATCTCCCTCTCCCTGTCGGTTCTGACTGTTCCGCTTCTCATCTCCATCTCCATGTCGGTTCTGACTGTTCCTCTTCTCATCTCATCTCATCTCCATCTCTCTGTCGGTTCTGACTGTTCCCCTTCTCATCTCATCTCCATCTCCCTGTCGGTTCTGACTGTTCCCCTTCTCATCTCATCTCCCTCTCCCTGTCGGTTCTGACTGTTCCCCTTCTCATCTCCATCTCCCTGTCGGTTCTGACTGTTCCCCTTCTCATCTCATCTCCCTCTGCCTGTCGGTTCTGACTGTTCCACTTCTCATCTAATCTCCCTCTCCCTGTCGGTTCTGACTGTTCCGCTTCTCATCTCCATCTCCCTGTCGGTTCTGACTGTTCCTCTTCTCATCTCATCTCATCTCCATCTCTCTGTCGGTTCTGACTGTTCCCCTTCTCATCTCATCTCCATCTCCCTGTCGGTTCTGACTGTTCCCCTTCTCATCTCATCTCCCTCTCCCTGTCGGTTCTGACTGTTTCCCTTCTCATCTCATCTCCCTCTGCCTGTCGGTTCTGACTGTTCAACTTCTCATCTCCATCTCCCTGTCAGTTATGACTGTTCACCTTCTCATCTCCATCTCCCTGTCGGTTCTGACTGTTCCCCTTCTCATCTCATCTCCATCTCTCTGTCGGTTCTGACTGTTCCCCTTCTCATCTCATCTCCCTCTCCCTGTCGGTTCTGACTGTTCCTCTTCTCATCTCATCTCATCTCCATCTCCCTGTCGGTTCTGACTGTTCCCCTTCTCATCTCATCTCCATCTCCCTGTCGGTTCTGACTGTTCCCCTTCTCATCTCATCTCCATCTCCCTGTCGGTTCTGACTGTTCCCCTTCTCATCTCATCTCCATCTCCCTGTCGGTTCTGACTGTTCCCCATACCTTCATCCTATTTCTTTCCCTTTCACTCTTCTTCAGCCTCTACTGTTTCTTCTCTTCTCTCCTGTCAGTAATCTCTCTTCTCTTCCATCTCTCTCCAGTGTTAGTGAGCGTGACTGGGCCAGATTAACCATTGAAAGAGAGTACCATCCATACTGAGATACTAAGACTGGTATTTACCATCACAGAGTCAGCGCTGTGTGTGTGTGTGTGTGTGTGTGTGTGCATGCGTGCGTGCGTGCGTGCGTGCGTGTGTGTGTGTGTGTGTGTCTCAACAGAACCACTCCAAAAATGTATCAAGTAACATGTAGGGATCTTTCACCTCAGTTCTCAGAGGAAACATGGAGAAAAATAGAAACTGTGTTCTACTCTGGCCATCAGGTGTTGACTTGTATAGCTATATATGAACGTGATCTACTCTGGCCATCAGGTGTTGACTTGTATAGCTACATATGAAAGTGATCTACTCTGGCCATCAGGTGTTGACTTGTATAGCTACATATGAACGTGATCTACTCTGGCCATCAGGTGTTGACTTGTATAGCTACATATGAAAGTGATCTACTCTGGCCATCAGGTGTTGATTTGTATAGCTACATTTGAAAGTGATCTACTCTGGCCATCAGGTGTTGACTTGTATAGCTACATAAAAAAGTGATCTACTCTGGCCATCAGGTGTTGATTTGTATAGCTACATTTGAAAGTGATCTACTCTGGCCATCAGGTGTTGACTTGTATAGCTACATATGAAAGTGATCTACTCTGGTCATCAGGTGTTGACTTGTATAGCTACATAAAAAAGTGATCTACTCTGGTCATCAGGTGTTGACTTGTATAGCTACATATGAAAGTGATCTACTCTGGTCATCAGGTGTTGACTTGTATAGCTACATATGAAAGTGATCTACTCTGGCTATCAGGTGTTGGCTTGTATAGCTACATATGAAAGTGATCTACTCTGGCCATCAGGTGTTGATTTGTAGAGCTACATATGAAAGTGATCTACTCTGGTCATCAGGTGTTGACTTGTAGAGCTACATATGAAAGTGATCTACTCTGGCTATCAGGTGTTGACTTGTAGAGCTACATATGAAAGTGATCTACTCTGGCTATCAGGTGTTGACTTGAATAGCTAC
>NC_074670.1:13228689-13253689 GCF_029448725.1 Salvelinus fontinalis
CCCTTCCTGGTAGTAACACTGCCATGACACGGCTCACTGACGTGACCAGGGACTTCTATTGGACAGGCACTTTCTACAGTTTCTATGTGCATTTTTTGGCCATATTGACTGTCTCTGCCCCTAGCACTCACTGCATGCTTTGAGATAGCATTGACTCTGTGTTGAATAGTTGTGTATAAAGCCAGGGGCGATGGAGAAGCTAGCCCCTGTAGCAGGCGTGGCCTCGGTGTGAATGAATGGAACACCAGAGCTGGGTATTGATATGCTAATGTATTGAAATCGGAGGCTGTAGGGGACTGTGATGTGGGCAGGACACAGGGGAGAGATCTCTAGGGTATGGGGAGTTACCCTGCACAGCCCTGGGTGACCAGGATAAGCCCTGATACGCTGCTTTAAGAATGTCACTCACACACACAGGCATGGTGTTCCCATCCCTCACCCATATTGAGGGTTGCAGCGGAGGTCTGTATGGTGGTGTGAGAGGCTGTGGTGAATGTCTCTCTCTCTCTCACTCTCTCTCTCTCTCTCCCTCTCTCTCACACACACACTCTCACTCTCTCTCTCTCTCTCTCTCCCTCTCTCTCACACACACACTCTCACTCTGTCTCTCTCTCTCACTCTCTCTATCTCTCCCTCTCTCTCTCACACACACTCTCTCTCTATCTCTCTCTCAGTGACAGAGTATAGTGAGTGGTGTCAGCTGTTGTGTTGGAGAGATCAGATAAGAGCCAATCATTTCACATTTCACAATCCATTCACCGTAGCAATACTTCTCTCCTTCATCATCTCTCTTCATTCATTATCTCTCAACCCTATCTTTACTTCTCTCACTTTTTCTCTTTCTCTTCCCCCTTACTCCCTGTGTCATTTCATAGTTTTGATGTCTTCACTATTATTCTACAATGTAGAAAACAGTAAAAATGAAGAAAAACCCTGGAATGAGTAGGTGTGTCCAGACTTTTGCCTGGTACTGTATAAGTGTGGACTTCTCAGAGAGTGGACGCGTCTCAGAGTGTCAGTATGTGTGGTGTGTGTGAATAGCTTCAGAGAGGAAACTCTAGACCGGCAGACTGTGATCGTCAGTGATAGGGGGTTTCCAATGCATGATACGTTAGACATACTAGGTAGGTCCATGTCATCCTACACTGTGTGTAGGAGTGTCCTTGCAAGCACTAGTTTGATTTGATCACAGTTCTGTAAAAGATATGTGCGGTGTGTGTGTGTGTGTGTGTGTGTGTGTGTGTGTGTGTGTGTGTGTGTGTGTGTGTGTGTGTGTGTGTGTGTGTGTGTGTGTGTGTGTGTGTGTGTGTGTGTGTGTGTGTCTTCTCCCCGCTCTAGTTTATTAGATGGTGGCTCGGAGAAAATAACGATGTAGTCCCCTGAGGAATCTCTGAGAGGTAATGACAAATATTGTCCTCATGAAACCACATTCTCTTCACTCCATGTGTGTGTGTGTGTGTGTGTGTGTGTGTGTGTGTGTGTGTGTGTGTGTGTGTGTGTGTGTGTGTGTGTGTGTGTGTGTGTGTGTGTGTGTGTGTGTGTGTGTGTGTGTGTGTGTGTGTGTGTGTGTGTGTGTGTGTGTGTGCCAAAGCAATTGTATGTAGGGGCATATGCATATGAGTGGGAGTAATGCATGTGGGTAATGTGTGTTTACACTCCCACACAGCAACTGTGCTCCATCAACATTACCCATCATCTCCTCTCTCTCTCTCTCTCTCTCTCTCGCTCTCTCTCTCTCTCGCTCTCTCTCTGTCTCTCTCTCTCTCTGTCTCTCTCTCTCTCTCTCTCTCGCTCTCTCTCTCTCTCTCTCTCGCGCTCTCTCTCTCTCTCGCTCTCTCTCTGTCTCTCTCTCTCTCTGTCTCTCACTCTCTCTGTGTCTCTGTGTCTCTGTCTCTCTCTCTCGGGAAGTGACACAGAATTATTTTTAACTGCACTGGAGAAACATTCATTAAAACAACCCTGCAACCCCCACCCCCCCCCCACCCCACCCCACCCCTCCCACCCCTCCCACCCCGCCACAATAGGAAAAGAGAATGTTTCCTCACCTGTCTGTGTCTCATATAACTTGAAAGCCCTGATTGCTGGGGTCATTTTAAGATGTCAAGCTTTAAAGTCTGTTCAGCCATTTTGTCACAGGGACTCACTACCAAAACTGGTTTCAAGTGGCCAAAAGACGTCATCTCCTCATCATCTGTCATCTGTGATCTCCTACTGCTATCTAGTGGACGAACTGGGAATCAGACAGGGGATATATTTACATAAATGGATAAATAGAGACTTAAGCTTTCTCCTTACATGTATATCATTCCTGGAAGACGAACATTGCACATTGCACAAGCCATGCGCTTTTAACCTTTTACTGCAGTGGGGTAAATCCGGGTCACACCGTGTTTGTTGGTGGTCTTAAACAAATCTACTTTGAAACAAAAATATACAGCTATGAGCTTCAACAAAGCTTAAAGAAGACCCTGCACCATGTCAGATAAAGAGCTGAAATGTATTCCATTTTGCATCCCAATATTACACTTTATACACATCACAGAAGACTGAAATATAACAACACTGTTTGACATAGAAACACCGGATTCCCCCGGTTGTCACGTATGCTCCCTCTCCGGCCTCTAGGTCATCAGGCTGCTGATTATCCCACACACCTGTCACCATCGTCTCACGCACCAGCGCCTCATGACACTCACCTGGACTCCATCACCACCTTGATTATCTTCCCTGTATCTGTCACTCTGCTTCTTTCCTCAGGGGTTGTTGACTGTTTCCATGTTGGTGTGTTGTTTGTGTTTTGTGTTCATTGTTTCTTTTATTTATTAAAACTCTCACTCCCTGAACTTGCTTCCTGACTCTCAGCACGCTCCTTATACCGGTACATTTCAGGGTTTTCTGGCCTTCTGTATCTTGGACCCTGTAGTCATCACATTGTTTCCGACACATTAATCAGAATCCCAAATGTCTGACCTTTCAAACAGTACTAAGCATGTGTTTGTATGATTAATAGTTTTGAATCCAAAATGTACTTTATGAGGGTATATATACATTATTATGTGTTGTTTAGAAAATGGCACCAGAGCGGGTCAGAGTTTAACAGGATATACCCTCATATCAACCACAAGTACAGAACCGTAGGAGCATTGAACACAGTGGTGACAGTTACAATAGAGTTGATAGAGAACAATAGAGAACAATAGAGAGGAATAGAGAGGAATAGAGAACATTAGAGAGGAATAGAGAATAATAGAGAGGAATAGAGAGGAATAAAGAATAATAGAGGGGAATAAAGAGGAATAGAGAACAATAGAGAGGAATAGAGAGGAATATAGAACAATAGAGATGAATAGAGAATAATAGAGAGGAATAGAGAGGAATAAAGAATTATAGAGAGGAATAGAGAGGAATAGAGAACAATAGAGAGGAATAGAGAATAATAGAGAGGAATAGAGAGGAATAGAGAATAATAGAGAGGAATAAAGAGGAATAGAGAACAATAGAGAGGAATAGAGAACAACATAAAGGAATAGAGAATAATAGAGAGGAATAGAGAACAATAGAGAGGAATAGAGAACAACAGAGAGGAATAGAGAACAATAGAGATGAATAGAGAACAACAGAGAGGAATAGAGAACAACAGAGAGGAATAGAGAACAACAGAGAGGAATAGAGAACAACAGATAGGAATAGAGAACAATAGAGAGGAATAGAGAACAACAGAGAGAAATAGAGAACAACAGAGAGGAATAGAGAACAACAGAGAGGAATAGAGAACAACAGAGAGGAATAGAGAACAATAGAGAGTTATAGAGATGAATAGAGAACAATAGAGAGTTATAGAGAGGAATAGAGAACAATGGAGAGTTATAGAGAACAATAAAGAGGATTAGAGAGGAATAGAGAACCATAGAGAGGTATGTAGAGGAATAGAGAACAATAGAAGGGAATAGAGAACAATAGAGGGGAATAGAGAGGAATAGAGAACAATAGAGAGTTATACAGAGGAATCGAGAACAATAGAGAGGAATAAAGAATAATAGAGAGGAATAAAGAATAATAGAGAGGAGTAGAGAACAATAGAGAGGAGTAGAGAACAATAGAAGGGGATAGAGAACAATAGAAGGGGATAGAGAACAATAGAGAACAATAAAGAGGAATATAGTTGATAGAGAACAATAGAGAACAATAGAGAGGAATAGGGAACAATAGATATGAATAGAGAGGAATAGAGAACAATATATCTAAATAAAGAGGAATAGAAAACAATAGAGAACAATAGAGAGAATAGGGAACACTAGATATGAATAGAGAGGAATAGAGAACAATAAAGATGAATATAGTTGATAGAGAACAATAGAGAACAATAGATCTGAGAGGAATAGAGTAGCCGTGGCCAGTCTCTCCCACACACACAGTGTAAGAAGTAGTGATAGAATAAGAGCTAAGCAGGTTTCTCGACTCCCACACAGTATAGATCAGTGACCTGACTCTCTCATTGACCCTGAACAGAGGAATTATACAGAGGAACACAACACAGTATAGATCAGTGACCTGACTCTCTCATTGACCCTGAACAGAGGAAATACACAGAGGAACACAACACCGTATAGATCAGTGACCTGACTCTCTCATTGACCCTGAACAGAGGAATTATACAGAGGAACACAACAAAGTATAGATCAGTGACCTGACTCTCTCATTGACCCTGAACAGAGGAATTATACAGAGGAACACAACACAGTATAGATCAGTGACCTGACTCTCTCATTGACCCTGAACAGAGGAATTATACAGAGGAACACAACACAGTATAGATCAGTGACCTGACTCTCTCATTGACCCTGAACAGAGGAATTATACAGAGGAACACAACACAGTATAGATCAGTGACCTGACTCTCTCATTGACTCAGTAGAAATACACAGAGGAACACAACACAGTATAGATCAGTGACCTGACTCTCTCATTGACCCTGAACAGAGGAATTATACAGAGGAACACAACACAGTATAGATCAGTGACCTGACTCTCTCATTGACCCTGAACAGAGGAATTATACAGAGGAACACAACACAGTATAGATCAGTGACCTGACTCTCTCATTGACTCAGTAGAAATACACAGAGGAACACAACACAGTATAGATCAGTGACCTGACTCTCTCATTGACCCTGAACAGAGGAATTATACAGAGGAACACAACACAGTATAGATCAGTGACCTGACTCTCTCATTGACCCTGAACAGAGGAATTATACAGAGGAACACAACACAGTATAGATCAGTGACCTGACTCTCTCATTGACTCAGTAGAAATACACAGAGGAACACAACACAGTATAGATCAGTGACCTGACTCTCTCATTGACCCTGAACAGAGGAATTATACAGAGGAACACAACACAGTATAGATCAGTGACCTGACTCTCTCATTGACCCTGAACAGAGGAATTATACAGAGGAACACAACACAGTATAGATCAGTGACCTGACTCTCTCATTGACCCTGAAAAGAGGAATTATACAGAGGAACACAACACAGTATAGATCAGTGACCTGACTCTCTCATTGACTCAGTAGAAATACACAGAGGAACACAACACAGTATAGATCAGTGACCTGACTCTCTCATTGACCCTGAACAGAGGAATTATACAGAGGAACACAACACAGTATAGATCAGTGACCTGACTCTCTCATTGACTCAGTAGAAATACACAGAGGAACACAACACAGTATAGATCAGTGACCTGACTCTCTCATTGACTAAGCAGAAATACACAGAGGAACACAACACAGTATAGATCAGTGACCTGACTCTCTCATTGACTCAGCAGAAATACACAGAGGAACACAACACAGTATAGATCAGTGACCTGACTCTCTCATTGACTCAGCAGAAATACACAGAGGAACACAACACAGTATAGATCAGTGACCTGACTCTCTCATTGACTCAGTAGAAATACACAGATGAACACAACACGGTATAGATCAGTGACCTGACTCTCTCATTGACTCAACAGAAATACACAGAGGAACACAACACGGTATAGATCAGTGACCTGACTCTCTCATTGACTCAGCAGAAATACACAGAGGAACACAACACAGTATAGATCAGTGACCTGACTCTCTCATTGACTCAGTAGAAATACACAGAGGAACACAACACGGTATAGATCAGTGACCTGACTCTCTCATTGACTCAGCAGAAATACACAGAGGAACACAACACAGTATAGATCAGGGACCTGACTCTCTCATTGACTCAGCAGAAATACACAGAGGAACACAACACAGTATAGATCAGTGACCTGACTCTCTCATTGACTCAGCAGAAATACACAGAGGAACACAACACAGTATAGATCAGTGACCTGACTCTCTCATTGACTCAGCAGAAATACACAGAGGAACACAACACAGTATAGATCAGTGACCTGACTCTCTCATTGACCCTGAACAGAGGAATTATACAGAGGAACACAACACAGTATAGATCAGTGACCTGACTCTCTCATTGACTCAGTAGAAATACACAGAGGAACACAACACAGTATAGATCAGTGACCTGACTCTCTCATTGACTCTGCAGAAATACACAGAGGAACACAACACAGTATAGATCAGTGACCTGACTCTCTCATTGACTCTGCAGAAATACACAGAGGAACACATCACAGTATAGTTCAGTGACCTGACTCTCTCATTGACTCAGCAGAAATACACAGAGGAACACAACACAGTATAGATCAGTGACCTGACTCTCTCATTGACTCTGAACAGCAGAAATACACAGAGGAACACAACACAGTATAGATCAGTGACCTGACTCTCTCATTGACTCAGTAGAAATACACAGAGGAACACAACACGGTATAGATCAGTGACCTGACTCTCTCATTGACTCAGCAGAAATACACAGAGGAACACAACACAGTATAGATCAGTGACCTGACTCTCTCATTGACTCAGCAGAAATACACAGAGGAACACAACACAGTATAGATCAGTGACCTGACTCTCTCATTGACCCTGAACAGAGGAATTATACAGAGGAACACAACACAGTATAGATCAGTGACCTGACTCTCTCATTGACCCTGAACAGAGGAATTATACAGAGGAACACAACACAGTATAGATCAGTGACCTGACTCTCTCATTGACTCAGTAGAAATACACAGAGGAACACAACACAGTATAGATCAGTGACCTGACTCTCTCATTGACCCTGAACAGAGGAATTATACAGAGGAACACAACACAGTATAGATCAGTGACCTGACTCTCTCATTGACCCTGAACAGAGGAATTATACAGAGGAACACAACACAGTATAGATCAGTGACCTGACTCTCTCATTGACCCTGAACAGAGGAATTATACAGAGGAACACAACACAGTATAGATCAGTGACCTGACTCTCTCATTGACTCAGTAGAAATACACAGAGGAACACAACACAGTATAGATCAGTGACCTGACTCTCTCATTGACCCTGAACAGAGGAATTATACAGAGGAACACAACACAGTATAGATCAGTGACCTGACTCTCTCATTGACTCAGTAGAAATACACAGAGGAACACAACACAGTATAGATCAGTGACCTGACTCTCTCATTGACTAAGCAGAAATACACAGAGGAACACAACACAGTATAGATCAGTGACCTGACTCTCTCATTGACTCAGCAGAAATACACAGAGGAACACAACACAGTATAGATCAGTGACCTGACTCTCTCATTGACTCAGCAGAAATACACAGAGGAACACAACACAGTATAGATCAGTGACCTGACTCTCTCATTGACTCAGTAGAAATACACAGATGAACACAACACGGTATAGATCAGTGACCTGACTCTCTCATTGACTCAACAGAAATACACAGAGGAACACAACACGGTATAGATCAGTGACCTGACTCTCTCATTGACTCAGCAGAAATACACAGAGGAACACAACACAGTATAGATCAGTGACCTGACTCTCTCATTGACTCAGTAGAAATACACAGAGGAACACAACACGGTATAGATCAGTGACCTGACTCTCTCATTGACTCAGCAGAAATACACAGAGGAACACAACACAGTATAGATCAGGGACCTGACTCTCTCATTGACTCAGCAGAAATACACAGAGGAACACAACACAGTATAGATCAGTGACCTGACTCTCTCATTGACTCAGCAGAAATACACAGAGGAACACAACACAGTATAGATCAGTGACCTGACTCTCTCATTGACTCAGCAGAAATACACAGAGGAACACAACACAGTATAGATCAGTGACCTGACTCTCTCATTGACCCTGAACAGAGGAATTATACAGAGGAACACAACACAGTATAGATCAGTGACCTGACTCTCTCATTGACTCAGTAGAAATACACAGAGGAACACAACACAGTATAGATCAGTGACCTGACTCTCTCATTGACTCTGCAGAAATACACAGAGGAACACAACACAGTATAGATCAGTGACCTGACTCTCTCATTGACTCTGCAGAAATACACAGAGGAACATATCACAGTATAGTTCAGTGACCTGACTCTCTCATTGACTCAGCAGAAATACACAGAGGAACACAACACAGTATAGATCAGTGACCTGACTCTCTCATTGACTCTGAACAGCAGAAATACACAGAGGAACACAACACAGTATAGATCAGTGACCTGACTCTCTCATTGACTCAGTAGAAATACACAGAGGAACACAACACGGTATAGATCAGTGACCTGACTCTCTCATTGACTCAGCAGAAATACACAGAGGAACACAACACAGTATAGATCAGTGACCTGACTCTCTCATTGACTCAGCAGAAATACACAGAGGAACACAACACAGTATAGATCAGTGACCTGACTCTCTCATTGACCCTGAACAGAGGAATTATACAGAGGAACACAACACAGTATAGATCAGTGACCTGACTCTCTCATTGACCCTGAACAGAGGAATTATACAGAGGAACACAACACAGTATAGATCAGTGACCTGACTCTCTCATTGACTCAGTAGAAATACACAGAGGAACACAACACAGTATAGATCAGTGACCTGACTCTCTCATTGACCCTGAACAGAGGAATTATACAGAGGAACACAACACAGTATAGATCAGTGACCTGACTCTCTCATTGACCCTGAACAGAGGAATTATACAGAGGAACACAACACAGTATAGATCAGTGACCTGACTCTCTCATTGACCCTGAACAGAGGAATTATACCGAGGAACACAACACAGTATAGATCAGTGACCTGACTCTCTCATTGACTCAGTAGAAATACACAGAGGAACACAACACAGTATAGATCAGTGACCTGACTCTCTCATTGACCCTGAACAGAGGAATTATACAGAGGAACACAACACAGTATAGATCAGTGACCTGACTCTCTCATTGACTCAGTAGAAATACACAGAGGAACACAACACAGTATAGATCAGTGACCTGACTCTCTCATTGACTAAGCAGAAATACACAGAGGAACACATCACAGTATAGATCAGTGACCTGACTCTCTCATTGACTCAGCAGAAATACACAGAGGAACACAACACAGTATAGATCAGTGACCTGACTCTCTCATTGACTCAGCAGAAATACACAGAGGAACACAACACAGTATAGATCAGTGACCTGACTCTCTCATTGACTCAGTAGAAATACACAGATGAACACAACACGGTATAGATCAGTGACCTGACTCTCTCATTGACTCAACAGAAATACACAGAGGAACACAACACGGTATAGATCAGTGACCTGACTCTCTCATTGACTCAGCAGAAATACACAGAGGAACACAACACAGTATAGATCAGTGACCTGACTCTCTCATTGACTCAGTAGAAATACACAGAGGAACACAACACGGTATAGATCAGTGACCTGACTCTCTCATTGACTCAGCAGAAATACACAGAGGAACACAACACAGTATAGATCAGGGACCTGACTCTCTCATTGACTCAGCAGAAATACACAGAGGAACACAACACAGTATAGATCAGTGACCTGACTCTCTCATTGACTCAGCAGAAATACACAGAGGAACACAACACAGTATAGATCAGTGACCTGACTCTCTCATTGACTCAGCAGAAATACACAGAGGAACACAACACAGTATAGATCAGTGACCTGACTCTCTCATTGACCCTGAACAGAGGAATTATACAGAGGAACACAACACAGTATAGATCAGTGACCTGACTCTCTCATTGACTCAGTAGAAATACACAGAGGAACACAACACAGTATAGATCAGTGACCTGACTCTCTCATTGACTCTGCAGAAATACACAGAGGAACACAACACAGTATAGATCAGTGACCTGACTCTCTCATTGACTCTGCAGAAATACACAGAGCAACACATCACAGTATAGTTCAGTGACCTGACTCTCTCATTGACTCAGCAGAAATACACAGAGGAACACAACACAGTATAGATCAGTGACCTGACTCTCTCATTGACTCTGAACAGCAGAAATACACAGAGGAACACAACACAGTATAGATCAGTGACCTGACTCTCTCATTGACTCAGTAGAAATACACAGAGGAACACAACACGGTATAGATCAGTGACCTGACTCTCTCATTGACTCAGCAGAAATACACAGAGGAACACAACACAGTATAGATCAGTGACCTGACTCTCTCATTGACTCAGCAGAAATACACAGAGGAACACAACACAGTATAGATCAGTGACCTGACTCTCTCATTGACTCAGCAGAAATACACAGAGGAACACAACACAGTATAGATCAGTGACCTGACTCTCTCATTGACTCAGCAGAAATACACAGAGGAACACAACACAGTATAGATCAGTGACCTGACTCTCTCATTGACCCTGAACAGAGGAATTATACAGAGGAACACAACACAGTATAGATCAGTGACCTGACTCTCTCATTGACTCAGTAGAAATACACAGAGGAACACAACACAGTATAGATCAGTGACCTGACTCTCTCATTGACTCAACAGAAATACACAGAGGAACACAACACAGTATAGATCAGTGACCTGACTCTCTCATTGACTCAACAGAAATACACAGAGGAACACAACACAGTATAGATCAGTGACCTGACTCTCTCATTGACTCTGCACAGCAGAAATACACAGAGGAACACAACACAGCATAGATCAGTGACCTGACTCTCTCATTGACTCTGAACAGCAGAAATACACAGAGGAACACAACACGGTATAGATCAGTGACCTGACTCTCTCATTGACTCAACAGAAATACACAGAGGAACACAACACGGTATAGATCAGTGACCTGACTCTCTCATTGACTCAGCAGAAATACACAGAGGAACACAACACGGTATAGATCAGTGACCTGACTCTCTCATTGACTCAGCAGAAATACACAGAGGAACACAACACGGTATAGATCAGTGACCTGACTCTCTCATTGACTCAGTAGAAATACACAGAGGAACACAACACAGTATAGATCAGTGACCTGACTCTCTCATTGACTCAGTAGAAATACACAGAGGAACACAACACAGTATAGATCAGGGACCTGACTCTCTCATTGACTCAGCAGAAATACACAGAGGAACACAACACAGTATAGATCAGTGACCTGACTCTCTCATTGACTCTGAACAGCAGAAATACACAGAGGAACACAACACAGCATAGTTCAGTGACCTGACTCTCTCATTGACTCAGTAGAAATACACAGAGGAACACAACACGGTATAGATCAGTGACCTGACTCTCTCATTGACTCAGTAGAAATACACAGAGGAACACAACACAGTATAGATCAGTGACCTGACTCTCTCATTGACTCAGCAGAAATACACAGAGGAACACAACACAGTATAGATCAGTGACCTGACTCTCTCATTGACTCTGAACAGCAGAAATACACAGAGGAACACAACACAGTATAGATCAGTGACCTGACTCTCTCATTGACTCTGCAGAAATACACAGAGGAACACAACACAGCATAGATCAGTGACCTGACTCTCTCATTGACTCAGCAGAAATACACAGAGGAACACAACACAGTATAGATCAGTGACCTGACTCTCTCATTGACTCTGAACAGCAGAAATACACAGAGGAACACAACACAGTATAGATCAGTGACCTGACTCTCTCATTGACTCTGCAGAAATACACAGAGGAACACAACACAGCATAGATCAGTGACCTGACTCTCTCATTGACTCAGCAGAAATACACAGAGGAACACAACACAGTATAGATCAGTGACCTGACTCTCTCATTGACTCTGAACAGCAGAAATACACAGAGGAACACAACACGGTATAGATCAGTGTCCTGACTCTCTCATTGACTCAGCAGAAATACACAGAGGAACACAACACAGTATAGATCAGTGACCTGACTCTCTCATTGACTCTGCAGAAATACACAGAGGAACACAACACAGTATAGATCAGTGACCTGACTCTCTCATTGACTCTGCAGAAATACACAGAGGAACACATCACAGTATAGATCAGTGACCTGACTCTCTCATTGACTCAGCAGAAATACACAGAGGAACACAACACAGTATAGATCAGTGACCTGACTCTCTCATTGACTCTGAACAGCAGAAATACACAGAGGAACACAACACAGTATAGATCAGTGACCTGACTCTCTCATTGACTCAGTAGAAATACACAGAGGAACACAACACGGTATAGATCAGTGACCTGACTCTCTCATTGACTCAACAGAAATACACAGAGGAACACAACACGGTATAGATCAGTGACCTGACTCTCTCATTGACTCAACAGAAATACACAGAGGAACACAACACAGTATAGATCAGTGACCTGACTCTCTCATTGACTCTGCAGAAATACACAGAGGAACACAACACAGTATAGATCAGTGACCTGACTCTCTCATTGACTCTGCAGAAATACACAGAGGAACACATCACAGTATAGATCAGTGACCTGACTCTCTCATTGACTCTGAATAGCAGAAATACACAGAGGAACACAACACAGTATAGATCAGTGACCTGACTCTCTCATTGACTCTGAACAGCAGAAATACACAGAGGAACACAACACGGTATAGATCAGTGACCTGACTCTCTCATTGACTCTGAACAGCAGAAATACACAGAGGAACACAACACAGTATAGATCAGTGACCTGACTCTCTCATTGACTCAACAGAAATACACAGAGGAACACAACACGGTATAGATCAGTGACCTGACTCTCTCATTGACTCTGAACAGCAGAAATACACAGAGGAACACAACACAGTATAGATCAGTGACCTGACTCTCTCATTGACTCAGCAGAAATACACAGAGGAACACAACACAGTATAGATCAGTGACCTGACTCTCTCATTGACTCAGTAGAAATACACAGAGGAACACAACACAGTATAGATCAGTGACCTGACTCTCTCATTGACTCAGCAGAAATACACAGAGGAACACAACACAGCATAGATCAGTGACCTGACTCTCTCATTGACTCTGCAGAAATACACAGAGGAACACAACACAGCATATAATATGGGTTTTATCCATCAATTATAATAAAACACACACATGTATGATGAATGACACAGACACATACAGACACACAGATACGTTAGATGGTCAGTCTCACCGTTATACATCCACACACTCATCCTCTCCTCTCTCCAGCATCTAATAGCAGCAGTATTGGTATTCACAACACCCACACACAGACTGCTCAGGATTTGGAGCCAAGCACATGGATCCCTCGTAAAAGCCCAAGCACACACACCGGTACAGATACACACACACCGGTACAGATACACACACACCGGTACAGATACACACACACCGGTACACACACACACACCGGTACACACACACACACCGGTACACACACACACCGGTACAGATACACACACACCGGTACAGATACACACACCGGTACAGATACACACACCGGTACACACACACACACACATACACACACTGATACACATACAGCTGGTTCACTCACACACACCTACTCAAATACAAAACCTACTCTCATGTCTGCATGATTTGCCCCCTAAAGAGGCAGAGACTGAACAAGACATGGGGATGTAAAAACGAGTGGAGAGGAGTGTTCATCTCTCACTCAGAAGGGTGGTGAAGAGGAGGAAGAGGAAGATAGATGAAGAGCAGAGGATGAAAAAGTATTGCCTTATAATACAAGACAACTGATCCACTAATACTGAGGGAAAGGGAATGAGAGAAAGAAAAACAGAAGATAAGGGGAGAGGGGAAGGTGAAGGACATAAGGAGTCAGGGACATAAGAAACAGAAATAAAAGAGAGATGGGAGAGGGGAAGGTGAAGGACATAAGAAATAAAAGAGAGATGGGATGGAACTATTTGATGGAGGGGGAAGCAGGTGAGAGAGGGAGGGAGAGAGATGGGATGGAACTATTTGATGGAGGGGGAAGCAGGTGAGAGAGGGAGGGAGGGAGATGGGATGGAACTATTTGATGGAGGGGGAAGCAGGTGAGAGAGGGAGGGAGAGAGATGGGATGGAACTATTTGATGGAGGGGGAAGCAGGTGAGAGAGGGAGGGAGGGAGATGGGATGGAACTATTTGATGGAGGGGGAAGCAGGTGAGAGAGGGAGGGAGGGAGATGGGATGGAACTATTTGATGGAGGGGGAAGCAGGTGAGGGAGGGATGGAGAGAGATGGGATGGAACTATTTGATGGAGGGGGAAGCAGGTGAGATAGGGAGGGAGGGAGATGGGATGGAACTATTTGATGGAGGGGGAAGCAGGTGAGGGAGGGATGGAGAGAGATGGGATGGAACTATTTGATGGAGGGGGAAGCAGGTGAGAGAGGGAGGGAGGGAGATGGGATGGAACTATTTGATGGAGGGGGAAGCAGGTGAGGGAGGGAGGGAGGGAGGGAGGGAGGGAGATGGGAGGAAAGGAGGAGACAGCAGAGTGTGCCAGTATAGAGTGATCAATCAGACAGAAATAGACAACCAGACCTGAACAGAGTAAGATAGACAGAGAGAGAGAAAAAGTGAGAGAAAGAAAGAGACAGAGAGAGATAGACTGACAGCAAGAGAGAGAGAATCAGCAATCTAAGCAATGAGAGATTAAAAGGAAGCAGATGGACTGAGACGAGAACCAGACAGAATGAGTGACAAGGGGTGTAGGACTCATGCACACACACAAGCACTCCTCTGACAGTCCGCCATCCAGCCTCTCTCCCCAGTCCAAGCCTGACTCCGTCTGATAAAAGCCCTCTATGGTTTCAAGGTCATAATTCACTAAGCCATTTCCCAATTTCCCCATAATTACCCCTCATTAGCCACGCATGCACGCACACACACACACACACACACACACACACACACACACACACACACACACACACACACACACACACACACACACACACACACACACACACACACACACACACACACACACACACACACACACACACACACACACACACACACACACACACACACACACACACACGCTCCGTGTTTCTCTGATTTGTGTCATTACTGAGATGACTGTGGCTAAAAGGTTTCAGACTCGGCCAGTTAGTGACGGCTTTAATGGATAAAGTCTATTAAAACTCCTGCTTTCACTCCCTCCTTCTGTCTCTCTCTCTATATATGTTCCCTCCTTCTCTGTCTCTCTCTCTTTATGTTCCCTCCTTCTCTGTCTCTCTCTCTATATGTTCCCTCCTTCTCTGTCTCTCTCTATATGTTCCCTCCCTCTCTCTCTCTCTCTCTATATGTTCCCTCCCTCTGTATCTCTCTCTCTCTATATATATGTCCCCTCTCTCTGTCTCTCTCTATATATATGTTCCCTCCCTCTGTCTCTCTCTATATATACACTGCTCAAAAAATAAAGGGAACACTTAAACAACACAATGTAACTCCAAGTCAATCACACTTCTGTGAAATCAAACTGTCCACTTAGGAACCAACACTGATTGACAATAAATGTCACATGCTGTTGTGCAAATGGAATAGACAAAAGGTGGAAATTATAGGCAATTAGCAAGACACCCCCAAAAAAGGAGTGATTCTGCAGGTGGTGACCACAGACCACTTCTCAGTTCCTATGCTTCCTGGCTGATGTTTTGGTCACTTTTGAATGCTGGCGGTGCTCTCACTCTAGTGGTAGCATGAGACGGAGTCTAAAACCCACACAAGTGGCTCAGGTAGTGCAGTTCATCCAGGATGGCACATCAATGCGAGCTGTGGCAAAAAGGTTTGCTGTGTCTGTCAGCGTAGTGTCCAGAGCATGGAGGCGCTACCAGGAGACAGGCCAGTACATCAGGAGACGTGGAGGAGGCCATAGGAGGGCAACAACCCAGCAGCAGGACCGCTACCTCCGCCTTTGTGCAAGGAGGTGCACTGCCAGAGCCCTGCAAAATGACCTCCAGCAGGCCACAAATGTGCATCCCTCCATCTGTGTCTCTCTCTCTATATGTTCCCTCCCTCTCTCTCTCTATATATATATATGTTCCCTGCCTCTCTGTCTATCTCTATATCTTCCCTCCCTCTGTGTCTCTCTCTATATATATATATGTTCCCTCCCTCTGTGTCTCTCTCTCTCTATATATATGTTCCCTCCCTCTGTCTCTATATATATATATATATCGTCCCTCCCTCTTTGTCTCTCTCTCTATATATATATGTTCCCTCTCTCTGTGTCTCTCTCTATATATATATATCCCCTCCCTCTGTGTCTCTCTCTATATATATATGTTCCCTCCCTCTGTGTCTCTCTCTATATATATATGTTCCCTCCCTCTGTGTCTCTCTCTATATATATATCGTCCCTCCCTCTGTGTCTCTCTCTCTATATATATGTCCCCTCCCTCTGTGTCTCTCTCTATATATATATGTTCCCTCCCTCTCTCTCTATATATATATCGTCCCTCCCTCTGTGTCTCTCTCTCTATATATATGTCCCCTCCCTCTGTGTCTCTCTCTCTCTATATATGTTCCCTCCCTCTCTCTCTATATATATATGTCCCCTCCCTCTGTGTCTCTCTCTCTATATATATATATGTTCCCTCCCTCTGTGTCTCTCTCTCTCTATATATATATGTCCCCTCCCTCTGTGTCTCTCTCTCTATATATATATATGTCCCCTCCCTCTGTGTCTCTCTCTCTCTCTATATATATGTTCCCTCTCTCTGTGTCTCTCTCTCTCTATATATATATGTCCCCTCCCTCTGTGTCTCTCTCTCTCTCTATATATATATGTTCCCTCCCTCTCTCTCTATATATATATATGTTCCCTCCCTCTGTGTCTCTCTCTCTCTATATATATGTTCCCTCCCTCTGTGTCTCTCTCTCTCTATATATGTCCCCTCCCTCTGTGTCTCTCTCTCTATATATATATGTTCCCTCCCTCTCTCTCTCTATATATATGTCCCCTCCCTCTGTGTCTCTCTCTCTATATATATATGTTCCCTCCCTCTCTCTATATATATATATGTCCCCTCCCTCTGTGTCTCTCTCTCTATATATATATATGTTCCCTCTCTCTGTGTCTCTCTCTCTCAATATATGTTCCCTCTCTCTGTGTCTCTCTCTATATATATATGTTCCCTCCCTCTGTGTCTCTCTCTCTATATATATGTTCCCTCCCTCTGTGTCTCTCTCTCTCTATATATATATGTCCCCTCCCTCTGTGTCTCTCTCTATATATATATATGTTCCCTCCCTCTGTGTCTCTCTCTCTCTATATATATGTTCCCTCCCTCTGTGTCTCTCTCTATATATATATGTCCCCTCCCTCTGTGTCTCTCTCTCTATATATATATGTTCCCTCCCTCTGTGTCTCTCTCTCTATATATATATGTTCCCTCCCTCTGTGTCTCTCTCTCTATATATATGTCCCCTCCCTCTGTGTCTCTCTCTCTATATATATATATGTTCCCTCTCTCTGTGTCTCTCTCTCTCTATATATGTTCCCTCTCTCTGTGTCTCTCTCTATATATATATGTTCCCTCCCTCTGTGTCTCTCTCTATATATATATATGTTCCCTCCCTCTGTGTCTCTCTCTCTCTATATATATGTTCCCTCCCTCTGTGTCTCTCTCTATATATATATGTCCCCTCCCTCTGTGTCTCTCTCTATATATATATGTTCCCTCCCTCTCTCTCTCTATATATATGTTCCCTCCCTCTGTGTCTCTCTCTATATATATATATCGTCCCTCCCTCTGTGTCTCTCTCTATATATATGTTCCCTCCCTCTGTGTCTCTCTCTCTCTATATATGTTCCCCCCCTCTCTCTCTATATATATATATATGTTCCCTCCCTCTGTGTCTCTCTCTCTATATATATGTTCCCCCCCTCTCTCTCTATATATATATATGTACCCTCCCTCTGTGTCTCTCTCTCTATATATATGTTCCCCCCCTCTCTCTCTATATATATATATGTACCCTCCCTCTGTGTCTCTCTCTCTATATATATGTTCCCCCCCTCTCTCTATATATATATATATGTTCCCTCCCTCTGTGTCTCTCTCTATATATATATATCGTCCCTCCCTCTGTGTCTCTCTCTATATATATGTTCCCTCCCTCTGTGTCTCTCTCTCTATATATATGTTCCCCCCCTCTCTCTCTCTCTATATATATGTTCCCTCCCTCTGTGTCTCTCTCTCTATATATATGTTCCCCCCCTCTCTCTCTATATATATATATGTACCCTCCCTCTGTGTCTCTCTCTCTATATATATGTTCCCCCCCTCTCTCTCTATATATATATATGTACCCTCCCTCTGTGTCTCTCTCTCTATATATATGTTCCCCCCCTCTCTCTCTATATATATATATATGTACCCTCCCTCTGTGTCTCTCTCTCTATATATATGTTCCCCCCCTCTCTCTCTCTATATATATATGTTCCCTCCCTCTGTGTCTCTCTCTCTCTCTCTACATGTTCCCTCCCTCTGTCTCTCTATATATATGTTCCCTCCCTCTGTATCTCTCTCTCTCTATATATATGTTCCCTCCCTCTGTCTCTCTCTATATATATATGTTCCCTCCCTCTGTCTCTCTATATATATGTTCCCTCCCTCTGTGTCTCTCTCTATATATATATATGTTCCCTCCCTCTGTGTCTCTCTCTCTATATATATATGTTCCCTCCCTCTGTGTCTCTCTCTCTATATATATGTTCCCTCCCTCTGTGTCTCTCTCTCTATATATATGTTCCCTCCCTCTGTCTCTCTCTATATATATATGTTCCCTCCCTCTGTCTCTCTCTCTATATATATATGTTCCCTCCCTCTGTCTCTCTCTATATATATATGTTCCCTCCCTCTGTCTCTCTTTTGTTATTTTTTTTTTGTTATACTTTTGTTATTGACCAAATACTTATTTTCCACCATAATTTGCAAATAAATTCATTCAAAATCTTACAATGTGATTTTCTGGATTTTTTTTCCTCATTTTGTCTGTCATAGTTGAAGTGTACCTATGATGAAAATTACAGGCCTCTCTCATCTTTTTAAGTGGGAGAACTTGCACAATTGGTGGCTGACTAAATACTTTTTTGCCCCACTGTATATGTTCCCTCCCTCTGTGTCTCTCTCCCTCTCTATATATTTTCCCTCTCTCTCTCTCTCTTTCTCTTTTCCCCTCTCTCGTTCCGTCAAATAAAATAAAATGCATTGCACATGCATTGAATTCAACAAGTGTAGACTTTACTGTGAAATGCTTACTTACGAGCCCTTTCTGCACGATGCAGTTAAAAAGTATGAACATGCAAATAGATAAAAACGTTTTTATAAATTACAATTAAAATAACGAGCCTCCCGGGTGGCGCAGTGGTCTAGGGCACTGCATCGCAGTGCTAGCTGCACCACCAGAGTCTGTGGGTTAGCGCCCAGCCTCTGTCGCAGCCGGCCGCAACCGGGAGGTCCGGCGGGGCGACGCACAATTGGGCTAGCGTCGTCCGGGTTAGGGAGGGTTTGGCCGGTAGGGATATCCTTGTCTCATCGCGCTCCAGCGACTCCTGTGGCGGGTCCGGGCGCAGTGCGCGCTAGCCAAGGGGGCCAGGTGCACAGTGTATCCTCCGACACATTGGTGCGGCTGGCTTTCCCGGGTTGGAGGTGCACTGTGTTAAAGAAGCAGTGCGGCTTGGTTGGGTTGTGCTTCGGAGGACGCATGGCTTTCGACCTTCGTCTCTCCCGAGCCCGTACGGGAGTTGTAGCGATGAGACAAGATAGTAATTACTAGCGATTGGATACCAGGAAAATTGGGGGGAAAAGGGGATAAAAAATATAGAAAAAAAATTAAATTAAAAAAAACTTTAAAATAACGAGGCTACATATAGGCTATATACAGGCTACATATAGGTTATATACAGGCTATATATAGGCTATATACAGATTACATATAGGCAACATACAGATTATATACAGGCTACAAACAGGCTACATACAGGCTATATACAGGCTACATGCAGGCTACATGCAGGCTACATACAGATTACATATAGGCTACATATAGATTACATACAGGCTATATACAGGCTACATACAGATTACATATAGGCTACATATAGATTACAGGCTACATACAGATTACATATAGGCTACATACAGATTACAGGCTACATACAGATTACATATAGGCTACATACAGATTATATACAGGCTATATACAGGCTACATACAGGCTACATACAGATTACATACAGGCTATATACAGGCTACATGCAGGCTACATGCAGGCTACATACAGATTACATATAGGCTACATATAGATTACATACAGGCTATATACAGGCTATATACAGATTACATATAGGCTACATATAGATTACATACAGGCTATATACAGGCTACATACAGATTACATATAGGCTACATATAGATTACATACAGGCTATATACAGGCTATATACAGATTACATATAGGCTACATATAGATTACATACAGGCTATATACAGGCTACATACAGGATATATACAGATTACATATAGGCTACATATAGATTACATACAGGCTATATACAGGTTACATATAGGCTACATACAGATTACATATAGGCTACATACAGATTATATACAGGCTATATACAGGCTATATACAGATTACATACAGGCTATATACAGGCTATATACAGATTACATATAGGCTACATACAGATTACATATAGGCTAAATACAGATTATATACAGGCTATATACAGGCTATATACAGATTACATATAGGCTACATATAGATTACATACAGGCTATATACAGGCTACACATAGGCTACATACAGATTACATATAGGCTATATACAGGCCATATACAGGCTACATACAGGCTATATACAGATTACATATAGGCTACATACAGATTACATACAGGCTATATACAGGTTACATATAGGCTACATACAGATTACATATAGGCTACATACAGGCTACATACAGGCTATATACAGATTACATATAGGCTACATACAGATTACATACAGGCTATATACAGGTTACATATAGGCTACATACAGATTACATATAGGCTAAATACAGATTATATACAGGCTATATACAGGCTATATACAGATTACATATAGGCTACATATAGATTACATACAGGCTATATACAGGCTACACATAGGCTACATACAGATTACATATAGGCTATATACAGGCCATATACAGGCTACATACAGGCTATATACAGATTACATATAGGCTACATACAGATTACATATAGGCTACATACAGATCATATACAGGCTATATACAGGCTATATACATATTATATATAGGCTACATACAGGCTATATACAGGCTACACATAGGCTAAATAGAGATTACATACAGGCTATATACAGGCCATATACAGGCTAAATACAGGCTATATACAGATTACATATATCAAATCAAATTTTATTTGTCACATACACATGGTTAGCAGATGTTAATGTGAGTGTAGCGAAATGCTTGTGCTTCTAGTTCCGACAATGCAGTAATAACCAACAAGTAATCTAACCTAACAATTCCACAACTACTACCTTATACACACAAGTGTAAAGGGATAAAGAATATATACATAAAGATATATGAATGAGTGATGGTACAGAACGGCATAGGCAAGATGCAGTAGATGGTATAGTGTACAGTCTATACATATGAGATGAGTAATGTAGGGTATGTAAACATAAAGTGGCATAGTTTAAAGTGGCTAGTGATACATGTATTACATAAAGATGGCAAGATGCAGTAGATGATATAGAGTACAGTATATACATATACATATGAGATGAGTAATGTAGAGTATGTAAACATTATATTAAGTGGCATTGTTTAAAGTGGCTAGTGATACATTTTTACATACATTTCCATCAATTCCCATTATTAAAGTGCTGGAGTTGAGTCAGTATGTTGGCAGCGGCCGCTAAATGTTAGTGGTGGCTGTTTAACAGTCTGATGGCCTTGAGATAGAAGCTGTTTTTCAGTCTCTCGGTCCCTGCTTTGATGCACCTGTACTGACCCCTCCTTCTGGATGATAGCGGCGTGAACAGGCAGTGGCTCGGGTGGTTGTTGTCCTTGATGATCTTTATGGCCTTCCTGTGACATCGGGTGGTGTAGGTGTCCTGGAGGGCAGGTAGTTTGCCCCCGGTGATGCGTTGTGCAGACCTCACTACCCTCTGGAGAGTCTTACGGTTGTGGGCGGAGCAGTTGCCGTACCAGGCGGTGATACAGCCCGACAGGATGCTCTCGATTGTGCATCTGTAGAAGTTTGTGAGTGCTTTTGGTTGACAAGCCAAATTTCTTCAGCCTCCTGAGGTTGAAGAGGCGCTGCTGCGCCTTCTTCACAACACTGTCTGTGTGGGTGGACCAATTCAATTTGTCCGTGATGTGTACACCGAGGAACATAAAACTGTCCACCTTCTCCACTACTGTCCCGTCGATGTGGATAGGGGGGTGCTCCCTCTAATGTTTCCTGAAGTCCACAATCATCTCCTTTGTTTTGTTGACATTGAGTGTGAGGTTATTTTCCTGACACCACACTCCGAGGCCCCTCACCTCCTCCCTGTAGGCCGTCTCGTCGTTGTTGGTAATCAAGCCTACCACTGTAGTGTCGTCCGCAAACTTGATGATTGAGTTGGAGGCGTGCATGGCCACGCAGTCGTGGGTGAACAGGGAGTACAGGAGAGGCCTCAGAACGCACCCTTGTGGGGCCCCAGTGTTGAGGATCAGCGGGGTGGAGATGTTGTTACCTACCCTCACCACCTGGGGGCGGCCCGTCAGGAAGTCCAGGACCCAGTTGCACAGGGCGGGGTCGAGACCCAGGGTCTCGAGCTTGATGATGAGTTTGGAGGGTACTATGGTGTTAAATGCTGAGCTGTAGTCGATGAACAGCATTCTCACATAGGTATTCCTATTGTCCAGATGGGTTAGGGCAGTGTGCAGTGTGGTTGCGATTGCCTCGTCTGTGGACCTATTGGGTCGGTAAGCAAATTGGAGTGGGTCTAGGGTGTTAGGTAGGGTGGAGGTGATATGGTCCTTGACTAGTCTCTCAAAGCACTTCATGATGACGGAAGTGAGTGCTACGGGGCGGTAGTCATTTAGCTCAGTTACCTTAGCTTTCTTGGGAACAGGAACAATGGTGGCCCTCTTGAAGCATGTGGGAACAGCATACTGGGATAAGGATTGATTGAATATGTCCTTAAACACACCAGGCAGCTGGTCTGCGCATGCTCTGAGGACGCGGCTGGGAATGCCGTCTGGGCCTGCAGCCTTGCAATGGTTAAAACGTTTAAATGTTTTACTCACCTCGGCTGCAGTGAAGGAGAGTCCGCAGGTTTTTGTAGCGGGCCGTGTCAGTGGCACTGTATTGTCCTCAAAGCGAGCAAAAAAGTTATTTAGTCTGTCTGGGAGCAAGACATCCTGGTCCGCGACGGGGCTGGTTTTCTTTTTGTAATCCGTGATTGACTGTAGACCCTGCCACATACCTCTTGTGTCTGAGCTGTTGAATTGCGACTCTACTTTGTCTCTATACTGGGACTTAGCTTGTTTGATTGCCTTGCGGAGGGAATAGCTACACTGTTTGTATTCGGTCATGTTTCCGGTCACCTTGCCCTGGTTAAAAGCAGTGGTTCGCGCTTTCAGTTTCACGCGAATGCTGCCATCAATACACGGTTTCTGGTTTGGGAATGTTTTAATCGTTGCTGTGGGTACGACATTGTCAATGCACTTTCTAATGAACTCGCTCACCGAATTCGTCAATGTTGTTGTTGGACGCAATGCGGAACATATCCCAATCCACGTGATCGAAGCAGTCTTGAAGCGTGGAATCAGATTGGTCGGACCAGCGTTGAACAGACCTGAGCGCGGAAGCTTGCTGTTTTAGTTTCTGTTTGTAGGCTGGAAGCAACAAAATGGAGTCGTGGTCAGCTTTTCCGAAAGGAGGGCGGGGGAGGGCCTTATATGCGTCGCGGAAGTTAGTATAACAATGATCCAAGGTTTTACCAGCCCTGGTAGCACAATCGATATGCTGATAGAATTTAGGGAGGTTTTTTTTCAGATTAGCCTTGTTAAAATCCCCAGCTACAATGAATGCAGCCTCAGGGTGTGTGGTTTCCAGTTTACAAAGAGTCAAATAAAGTTTGTTCAGGGCCATCGATGTGTCTGCTTGGGGGGGGGGAAATATACGGCTGTGATTATAATCGAAGAGAATTCCCTTGGTAGATAATGCGGTCGACATTTGATTGTAAGGAATTCTAAATCCGGTGAACAGAATGACTTGAGTTCCTATATGCTACATACAGGTTACATACAGGCTATATACAGGTCACATACAGGCTATATACAGGTTATATACAGGCTATATAGAGGCTACATACAGATTACATATAGGCTACATTCAGATTATATACAGGCTATATACAGGTTATATACAGGCTATATAGAGGCTACATATAGATTACATACAGGCTACATACAGGC
>NC_074670.1:13263689-13266189 GCF_029448725.1 Salvelinus fontinalis
GAGAAGTCCTCACAGATCAATGAGAGGAACAGAGACAGAGAGGAGTGGAGGAAGAGAGGAGTGGAGGAAGAGAGGAGTGGAGGAAGAGAGGAGTGGAGGAAGAGAGGAGTGGAGGAGAGAAAACATGTAGATCATTTCTAAAGGATGGAGGGAGCGAAGAAGTTGCATGGATATGGAGACAGAGAGAAGGGAGAAAGAGAGAGCAGGAGGATAGAGTGATGGTGTGAGGTGTTTCTGGGAAAAGGGGTAATACACACATTGAGGTGATCAGTGAGGTGTGTAGCGGGATAGAGAGAGGAGCTGTGACATGGAAAATACCTCCTGGAAAACTGAGAAACTCCAAAGGTTCCGTTCTGCAAGGCTCAGGACAAGTAGTGATGGAGGGGGAACAGTCAGACCAGGGCTTGAACCGGAGACCCTGGGTTGCAGTGCAGGCATTCTGCCGTAAAGGTCCAGACCTCTTGGCAGAGGGCGTAGTGTGCTCACATACAAGTAGACGAACCCAACATAGACCAGGGGTAATACAGTGGATTGATTCATCAGTGTAAAACGGAACGTGTGGCTTAGTTAGAAATGGACTCTTTGGTTCATTTTCCAAATACAGGTGTCCTATGTATACACACACAAACACACTCATCAGTGTGTACACACACACAGACACACACACTCTTCTTTGTAAATGAATCTGACAGAAACACTGGTTATGGACATGGGCATCCCTAAAACCGTATCACGACCTAAGAGACCAGTAAAACACACACACACAAATACGCATACACATAGCATACACACACACCGCCGCCGTAGTGAAACGTGAAGAGAGGGGTCTTACTGTATATTGGAGCTGTTCCAATGCACCGCGTGCCTGTTGGCACACACCTGGTACAGGTTTGCCCAGGTGAGAGTTAGCACACAGAGAGACAGCGTTGCAAGAGACATGCTCTCCGAATCTCTCTTTCTCTCCCGTCCTTCCCTCTCTTCTCTCTCCTTCTTTTCCTCGCGTTCGGCACCTTCACCCCACGAAATGCGGCATCCCGGACTTGGTGGTTTAAAAAATAATAAAAACAGACTTCAGTTGAGAGGGTAAAATACAGCAGTGTAACGGAATAAGGCTGCGTTCCTTAGCGCACTGGGGACGTATTGTAAAACTCTAGTTCCATTGTGATACGCGAGGTCCCCCTCCCCCCTGACGCGAGCCCGCGTCCCCCAAAATCACAGTCTGACAACAGGGATTTGTTGCTGCTTCCCTGCCAGACGGGTTCCCTACAAAATAGCTGTTTATGGTGCTTTCATACCGAGGAGATCCTCTCCTAGAGCAGGGAATGAGAGGTGAGAGGTCTGGCTTTCGACCACAGGAGAGCAGTCTCTCTTCTAGAATGAACCCGGGTCCTTAGCTGTCCGCTGGCCGTCCGAAAAGAGGGGTGCAGCGTAGTATGGGCTGCGCTAATTTGATGAAATCAGCATTAACAAAAGGAGAGAGACACGGAGTCCGTTCACATTAACAGCGTGCATCGCCTACGCACCATTCTCACTCGGAAATGTTGAGTTTACATTGGAAAATACGTTAATTCTTCATCTGGCGTAGATCCCTACTTGATGCGCATTTGAAGAATCCGTAATTGATTAAGAATTGTTTTTATTCTCCCTCTTGCAAATAGTTTCAAACAGCGAGTTTCTTCATTTTCTGAGTGTCTGTCCATCCATCCTGCGATACTCGCAATCATAAATACTCATTCGTCTCTCGTTCTCGCTCTTTCCCTCTCCTCCTCTCTCCTCGCTCTTTCTATTTAGTAGGCAGCGCTCGTTCAGTCACTAACTCCACCCCCAGCAAATGACAAATGCGTGCCTTCAGTGGACTCGCGTCTCATTCCTTCATTTGAACCCCAGTCGTCTTCACATCACTTGTCTATCAGAGATCTGCCAGGAAAGTTTTGTTAAAGCTGTTTTTATTCCTCCCAAAAAGAAAGACAGCCGCCACTTAAAACCTGTCTCAGCTACATTATATACTTTAAAAGTATGTGGACACCATTTCAAATGAGTGGATTAGGCTATTTCAGCCACACCCGTTGCTGACAGGTGTTTAAAATCGAACACACAGCCATCTCCATAGACAAACATTGGCAGTAGAATGGCCTTACTGAAGAGCACCATCATAGGGTGCCACCTTTTCAACAAGTCAGTTTGTAAAATGTCTGCCCTGCTAGAGCTTCCCAGGTGAACTGTAAGTGCTGTGAAGTGGAAACATCTAGCAGCAACAACGGCTCAGCCGCGAAGTGGTAGGCCACACAAGCTCACCGAATGCTGAAGCGCTTAGCGAGTAAAAATCATCCGTCCTCGGTTGCAACACTCACTACCAACTTCCAAACGGCCTCTGGAAGCAACGTCAGCACAGGAACGATTCGTCAGGAGATTCATGAAATGGGTTTCCATGGCCGAGCAGCCGCACACAAGCCTAAGATCACCATGCTCAATGCCAAGCGTCGGCTGGAGTGGTGTAAAG
>NC_074670.1:13271189-13423689 GCF_029448725.1 Salvelinus fontinalis
TCTGTCTCATTCTGTCTGTCTCATTCTGTCTGTCACACTCATCTCTTCCCCTCTCTGTCTCATTCTGTCTGTCTCATTCTGTCTGTCACACTCATCTCTTCCCCTCTCTGTCTCATTCTGTCTGTCTCATTCTGTATGTCACACTCATCTCTTCCACTCTCTGTCTCATTCTGTCTGTCTCATTCTGTCTGTCACACTCATCTCTTCCCCTCTCTGTCTCATTATGTCTTTTTCACTCTGTCTGTCACACTCATCTCTTCCCCTCTCTGTCTCATTATGTCTTTTTCACTCTGTCTGTCACACTCATCTCTTCCCCTCTCTGTCTCATTTTGTCTGTCTCATTCTGTCTGTCACACTCATCTCTTCCCCTCTCTGTCTCATTCTGTCTGTCACACTCATCTCTTCCCCTCTCTCTCTCATTCTGTCTGTCTCATTCTGTCTGTTACACTAATCTCTTCCCATCTCTGTCTCATTCTGTCTGTCTCATTCTGTCTGTCACACTCATCTCTTCCCCTCTCTGTCTCATTCTGTCTGTCTCATTCTGTCTGTCACACTCATCTCTTCCCCTCTCTGTCTCAGTCTGTCTGACTCATTCTGTCTGTCACACTCATCTCTTCCCCTCTCTGTCTCATTCTGTCTGTCTCATTCTGTCTGTCTCATTCTGTCTGTCTCACTCATCTCTTCCCCACTCTGTCTCATTCTGTCTGTCTCATTCTGTCTGTCACACTCATCTCTTCCCCTCTCTGTCTCATTCTGTCTGTCTCATTCTGTCTGTCACACTCATCTCTTCCCCTCTCTGTCTCATTCTGTCTGTCTCATTCTGTCTGTCTCATTCTGTCTGTCTCACTCATCTCTTCCCCACTCTGTCTCATTCTGTCTGTCTCATTCTGTCTGTCACACTCATCTCTTCCCCTCTCTGTCTCATTCTGTCTGACTCATTCTGTCTGTCTCATTCTGTCTGTCAGACTCATCTCTTCCCCTCTCTGTCTCATTCTGTCTGTCTTATTCTGTCTGTCACACTCATCTCTTCCCCTCTCTGTCTCATTCTGTCTGTCTCATTCTGTCTGTCACACTCATCTCTTCCCCTCTCTGTCTCAGTCTGTCTGACTCATTCTGTCTGTCTCATTCTGTCTGTCACACTCATCTTTTCCCCTCTCTGTCTCATTCTGTCTGTCACACTCATCTCTTCCCCTCTCTGACTCATTCTGTCTTTCTCATTCTGTCTGTCACACTCATCTCTTCCCCTCTCTGTCCCATTGTGTCTGTTTCATTATGTCTGTCACACTGATCTCTTTACCTCTCTGTCTCATTCTGTCTGTCTCATTCTGTCTGTCACACTCATCTCTTCCCCTCTCTGTCTCATTCTGTCTGTCTCATTCTGTCTGTCACACTCATCTCTTCCCCTCTCTGTCTCATTCTGTCTGTCTCATTCTGTCTGTCACACTCATCTCTTCCCCTCTCTGTCTCATTCTGTCTGTCTCATTCTGTCGGTCTCATTCTGTCTGTCTCATTCTGTCTGTCACAGTCATCTCTTCCCCTCTCTGTCTCATTATGTCTGTCTCATTCTGTCTGTCACAGTCATCTCTTCCCCTCTCTGTCTCATTCTGTCTTTCTCATTCTGTCTGTCTCATTATGTCTTTTTCACTCTGTCTGTCACACTCATCTCTTCCCCTCTCTGTCTCATTCTGTCTGTCTCATTATGTCTGTCACACTCATCTCTTCCCCTCTCTGTCTCATTCTGTCTGTCTCATTATGTCTGTCACACTCATCTCTTCCCCTCTCTGTCTCATTCTGTCTGTCTCACTCATCTCTTCCCCACTCTGTCTCATTCTGTCTGTCTCATTCTGTCTGTCATACTCATCTCTTCACCTCTCTGTCTCATTCTGTCTGTCACACTCATCTCTTCCCCTCTCTGTATCATTCTGTCTGTCTCATTCTGTCTGTCTCACTCATCTCTTCCCCACTCTGTCTCATTCTGTCTGTCTCATTCTGTCTGTCACACTCATCTCTTCCCCTCTCTGTCTCATTCTGTCTGTCTCATTCTGTCTGTCACACTCATCTCTTCCCCTCTCTGTCTCAGTCTGTCTGACTCATTCTGTCTGTCTCATTCTGTCTGTCAGACTCATCTCTTCCCCTCTCTGTCTCATTCTGTCTGTCTTATTCTGTCTGTCACACTCATCTCTTCCCCTCTCTGTCTCATTCTGTCTGTCTCATTCTGTCTGTCACACTCATCTCTTCCCCTCTCTGTCTCAGTCTGTCTGACTCATTCTGTCTGTCTCATTCTGTCTGTCACACTCATCTCTTCCCCTCTCTGACTCATTCTGTCTTTCTCATTCTGTCTGTCACACTCATCTCTTCCCCTCTCTGTCCCATTGTGTCTGTTTCATTATGTCTGTCACACTGATCTCTTTACCTCTCTGTCTCATTCTGTCTGTCTCATTCTGTCTGTCACACTCATCTCTTCCCCTCTCTGTCTCATTCTGTCTGTCTCATTCTGTCTGTCACACTCATCTCTTCCCCTCTCTGTCTCATTCTGTCTGTCTCATTCTGTCTGTCACACTCATCTCTTCCCCTCTCTGTCTCATTCTGTCTGTCTCATTCTGTCGGTCTCATTCTGTCTGTCTCATTCTGTCTGTCACAGTCATCTCTTCCCCTCTCTGTCTCATTATGTCTGTCTCATTCTGTCTGTCACAGTCATCTCTTCCCCTCTCTGTCTCATTCTGTCTTTCTCATTCTTTCTGTCTCATTATGTCTTTTTCACTCTGTCTGTCACACTCATCTCTTCCCCTCTCTGTCTCATTCTGTCTGTCTCATTATGTCTGTCACTCTCATCTCTTCCCCTCTCTGTCTCATTCTATCTGTCTCATTCTGTCTGTCTCATTCTGTCTGTCTCATTCTGTCTGTCTCACTCATCTCTTCCCCACTCTGTCTCATTCTGTCTGTCATACTCATCTCTTCACCTCTCTGTCTCATTCTGTCTGTCACACTCATCTCTTCCCCTCTCTCTCTCATTCTTTCTGTCTCATTCTGTCTGTCACACTCATCTCTTCCCCTCTCTGTCTCATTCTGTCTGTCTCATTCTGTCTGTCACACTCATCTCTTCCCCTCTCTGTCTCATTCTGTCTGTCAGACTCATCTCTTCCCCTCTCTGTCTCATTCTGTCTGTCTCATTCTGTCTGTCACACTCATCTCTTCCCCTCTCTGTCTCATTCTGTCTGTCACACTCATCACTTCCCCTCTCTGTCTCATTCTTTCTGTCTCATTCTGTCTGTCTCACTCATCTCTTCCCCTCTCTGTCTCATTCTGTCTGTCTCATTCTGTCTGTCTCATTCTGTCTGTCACACTCATCTCTTCCCCTCTCTGTCTCATTCTGTCTGTCTCATTCTGTCTGTCACACTCATCTCTTCCCCTCTCTGTCTCATTCTGTCTGTCTCATTCTGTCTGTCACACTCATCTCTTCCCCTCTATGTCTCAGTCTGTCTGACTCATTCTGTCTGTCTCATTCTGTCTGTCACACTCATCTCTTCCCCTCTCTGTCTCATTCTGTCTGTCACACTCATCTCTTCCCCTCTCTGACTCATTCTGTCTGTCTCATTCTGTCTGTCACACTCATCTCTTCCCCTCTCTGTCCCATTGTGTCTGTTTCATTCTGTCTGTCACACTCATCTCTTCCCCTCTCTGTCTCATTCTGTCTGTCTCATTCTGTCTGTCACACTCATCTCTTCCCCTCTCTGTCTCATTCTGTCTGTCTCATTCTGTCTGTCACACTCATCTCTTCCCCTCTCTGTCTCATTCTATCTGTCTCATTCTGTCTGTCACACTCATCACTTCCCCTCTCTGTCTCATTCTTTCTGTCTCATTTTGTCTGTCTCACTCATCTCTTCCCCTCTCTGTCTCATTCTGTCTGTCTCATTCTGTCTGTCTCATTCTGTCTGTCACACTCATCTCTTCCCCTCTCTGTCTCATTCTGTCTGTCTCATTTTTGTCTGTCACACTCATCTCTTCCCCTCTCTGCCTCATTCTGTCTGTCTCATTCTGTCTGTCACACTCATCTCTTCCCCTCTCTGTCTCATTCTGTCTGTCTCATTCTGTATGTCACACTCATCTCTTCCACTCTCTGTCTTATTCTGTCTGTCTCATTCTGTCTGTCACACTCATCTCTTCCCCTCTCTGTCTCATTATGTCTTTTTCACTCTGTCTGTCACACTCATCTCTTCCCCTCTCTGTCTCATTCTGTCTGTCTCATTCTGTCTGTCTCATTCTGTCTGTTACACTAATCTCTTCCCATCTCTGTCTCATTCTGTCTGTCTCACTCATCTCTTCCCCACTCTGTCTCATTCTGTCTGTCTCATTCTGTCTGTCATACTCATCTCTTCACCTCTCTGTCTCATTCTGTCTGTCACACTCATCTCTTCCCCTCTCTGTATCATTCTGTCTGTCTCATTCTGTCTGTCTCACTCATCTCTTCCCCACTCTGTCTCATTCTGTCTGTCTCATTCTGTCTGTCACACTCATCTCTTCCCCTCTCTGTCTCATTCTGTCTGTCTCATTCTGTCTGTCACACTCATCTCTTCCCCTCTCTGTCTCAGTCTGTCTGACTCATTCTGTCTGTCTCATTCTGTCTGTCAGACTCATCTCTTCCCCTCTCTGTCTCATTCTGTCTGTCTTATTCTGTCTGTCACACTCATCTCTTCCCCTCTCTGTCTCATTCTGTCTGTCTCATTCTGTCTGTCACACTCATCTCTTCCCCTCTCTGTCTCAGTCTGTCTGACTCATTCTGTCTGTCTCATTCTGTCTGTCACACTCATCTTTTCCCCTCTCTGTCTCATTCTGTCTGTCACACTCATCTCTTCCCCTCTCTGACTCATTCTGTCTTTCTCATTCTGTCTGTCACACTCATCTCTTCCCCTCTCTGTCCCATTGTGTCTGTTTCATTATGTCTGTCACACTGATCTCTTTACCTCTCTGTCTCATTCTGTCTGTCTCATTCTGTCTGTCACACTCATCTCTTCCCCTCTCTGTCTCATTCTGTCTGTCTCATTCTGTCTGTCACACTCATCTCTTCCCCTCTCTGTCTCATTCTGTCTGTCTCATTCTGTCTGTCACACTCATCTCTTCCCCTCTCTGTCTCATTCTGTCTGTCTCATTCTGTCGGTCTCATTCTGTCTGTCTCATTCTGTCTGTCACAGTCATCTCTTCCCCTCTCTGTCTCATTATGTCTGTCTCATTCTGTCTGTCACAGTCATCTCTTCCCCTCTCTGTCTCATTCTGTCTTTCTCATTCTGTCTGTCTCATTATGTCTTTTTCACTCTGTCTGTCACACTCATCTCTTCCCCTCTCTGTCTCATTATGTCTGTCACTCTCATCTCTTCCCCTCTCTGTCTCATTCTATCTGTCTCATTCTGTCTGTCTCATTCTGTCTGTCTCATTCTGTCTGTCTCACTCATCTCTTCCCCACTCTGTCTCATTCTGTCTGTCATACTCATCTCTTCACCTCTCTGTCTCATTCTGTCTGTCACACTCATCTCTTCCCCTCTCTGTATCATTATGTCTGTCTCATTCTGTCTGTCACACTCATCTCTTCCCCTCTCTGTCTCATTCTGTCTTTTTCATTCTGTCTGTCACACTCATCTCTTCCCCTCTCTCTCTCATTCTTTCTGTCTCATTCTGTCTGTCACACTCATCTCTTCCCCTCTCTGTCTCATTCTGTCTGTCTCATTCTGTCTGTCACACTCATCTCTTCCCCTCTCTGTCTCATTCTGTCTGTCAGACTCATCTCTTCCCCTCTCTGTCTCATTCTGTCTGTCTCATTCTGTCTGTCACACTCATCTCTTCCCCTCTCTGTCTCATTCTGTCTGTCACACTCATCACTTCCCCTCTCTGTCTCATTCTTTCTGTCTCATTCTGTCTGTCTCACTCATCTCTTCCCCTCTCTGTCTCATTCTGTCTGTCTCATTCTGTCTGTCTCATTCTGTCTGTCACACTCATCTCTTCCCCTCTCTGTCTCATTCTGTCTGTCTCATTCTGTCTGTCACACTCATCTCTTCCCCTCTCTGTCTCATTCTGTCTGTCTCATTCTGTCTGTCATACTCATCTCTTCCCCTCTATGTCTCAGTCTGTCTGACTCATTCTGTCTGTCTCATTCTGTCTGTCACACTCATCTCTTCCCCTCTCTGTCTCATTCTGTCTGTCACACTCATCTCTTCCCCTCTCTGACTCATTCTGTCTGTCTCATTCTGTCTGTCACACTCATCTCTTCCCCTCTCTGTCCCATTGTGTCTGTTTCATTCTGTCTGTCACACTCATCTCTTCCCCTCTTTGTCTCATTCTGTCTGTCTCATTCTGTCTGTCACACTCATCTCTTCCCCTCTCTGTCTCATTCTGTCTGTCTCATTCTGTCTGTCACACTCATCTCTTCCCCTCTCTGTCTCATTCTATCTGTCTCATTCTGTCTGTCACACTCATCACTTCCCCTCTCTGTCTCATTCTTTCTGTCTCATTTTGTCTGTCTCACTCATCTCTTCCCCTCTCTGTCTCATTCTGTCTGTCTCATTCTGTCTGTCTCATTCTGTCTGTCACACTCATCTCTTCCCCTCTCTGTCTCATTCTGTCTGTCTCATTCTGTCTGTCACACTCATCTCTTCCCCTCTCTGTCTCATTCTGTCTGTCTCATTCTGTCTGTCACACTCATCTCTTCCCCTCTCTGTCTCAGTCTGTCTGACTCATTCTGTCTGTCTCATTCTGTCTGTCACACTCATCTCTTCCCCTCTCTGTCTCATTATGTCTGCCACACTCATCTCTTCCCCTCTCTGACTCATTCTGTCTGTCTCATTCTGTCTGTCACACTCATCTCTTCCCCTCTCTGTCTCATTCTGTCTGTCTCATTCTGTCTGTCACACTCATCTCTTCCCCTCTCTGTCTCATTCTGTCTGTCTCATTCTGTCTGTCACACTCATCTCTTCCCCTCTCTGTCTCATTCTGTCTGTCTCATTCTGTCTGTCACACTCATCTCTTCCCCTCTCTGTCTCATTATGTCTGTCTCATTCTGTCTGTCACAGTCATCTCTTCCCCTCTCTGTCTCATTCTGTCTGTCTCATTCTGTCGGTCTCATTCTGTCTGTCTCATTCTGTCTGTCACACTCATCTCTTCCCCTCTCTGTCTCATTATGTCTGTCTCATTCTGTCTGTCACAGTCATCTCTTCCCCTCTCTGTCTCATTCTGTCTGTCTCATTCTGTCTGTCTCATTATGTCTTTTTCACTCTGTCTGTCACACTCATCTCTTCCCCTCTCTGTCTCATTCTGTCTGTCTCATTATGTCTGTCACTCTCATCTCTTCCCCTCTCTGTCTCATTCTATCTGTCTCATTCTGTCTGTCTCATTCTGTCTGTCTCATTCTGTCTGTCTCACTCATCTCTTCCCCTCTCTGTATCATTCTGTCTGTCTCATTCTGTCTGTCACACTCATCTATTCCCCTCTCTGTCTCATTCTGTCTTTTTCATTCTCTCTGTCACACTCATCTCTTCACCTCTCTGTCTCATTCTGTCTGTCTCATTCTGTCTGTCATACTCATCTCTTCCCCTCTCTGTATCATTCTGTCTGTCTCATTCTGTCTGTCACACTCATCTATTCCCCTCTCTGTCTCATTCTGTCTTTTTCATTCTGTCTGTCACACTCATCTCTTCCCCTCTCTCTCTCATTCTGTCTGTCTCATTCTGTCTGTCACACTCATCTCTTCCCCTCTCTGTCCCATTGTGTCTGTTTCATCCTGTCTGTCACACTCATCTCTTCCCCTCTCTGTCTCATTCTGTCTGTCTCATTCTGTCTGTCACACTCATCTCTTCCCCTCTCTGTCTCATTCTGTCTGTCTCATTCTGTCTGTCACACTCATCTCTTCCCCTCTCTGTCTCATTCTATCTGTCTCATTCTGTCTGTCACACTCATCACTTCCCCTCTCTGTCTCATTCTTTCTGTCTCATTCTGTCTGTCTCACTCATCTCTTCCCCTCTCTGTCTCATTCTGTCTGTCTCATTCTGTCTGTCTCATTCTGTCTGTCACACTCATCTCTTCCCCTCTCTGTCTCATTCTGTCTGTCTCATTCTGTCTGTCACACTCATCTCTTCCCCTCTCTGTCTCATTCTGTCTGTCTCATTCTGTCTGTCACACTCATCTCTTCCCCTCTCTGTCTCAGTCTGTCTGACTCATTCTGTCTGTCTCATTCTGTCTGTCACACTCATCTCTTCCCCTCTCTGTCTCATTCTGTCTGTCTCATTCTGTCTGTCACACTCATCTCTTCCCCTCTCTGTCTCATTCTGTCTGTCTCATTCGGTCTGTCACACTCATCTCTTCCCCTCTATGTCTCAGTCTGTCTGACTCATTCTGTCTGTCTCATTCTGTCTGTCAGACTCATCTCTTCCCCTCTCTGTCTCATTCTGTCTGTCACACTCATCTCTTCCCCTCTCTGACTCATTCTGTCTGTCTCATTCTGTCTGTCACACTCATCTCTTCCCCTCTCTGTCCCATTGTGTCTGTTTCATTCTGTCTGTCACACTCATCTCTTCCCCTCTCTGTCTCTTTCTGTCTGTCTCATTCTGTCTGTCACACTCATCTCTTCCCCTCTCTGTCTCATTCTGTCTGTCTCATTCTGTCTGTCACACTCATCTCTTCCCCTCTCTGTCTCATTCTATCTGTCTCATTCTGTGTGTCACACTCATCACTTCCCCTCTCTGTCTCATTCTTTCTGTCTCATTCTGTCTGTCTCACTCATCTCATCCCCTCTCTGTCTCATTCTGTCTGTCTCATTCTGTCTGTCTCATTCTGTCTGTCACACTCATCTCTTCCCCTCTCTGTCTCATTCTGTCTGTCTCATTCTGTCTGTCACACTCATCTCTTCCCCTCTCTGTCTCATTCTGTCTGTCTCTTTCTGTCTGTCTCATTCTGTCTGTCACACTCATCTCTTCCCCTCTCTGTCTCATTCTGTCTGTCACACTCATCTCTTCCCCTCTCTGTCTCATTCTATCTGTCTCATTCTGTCTGTCACACTCATCACTTCCCCTCTCTGTCTCATTCTTTCTGTCTCATTCTGTCTGTCTCACTCATCTCTTCCCCTCTCTGTCTCATTCTGTCTGTCTCATTCTGTCTGTCTCATTCTGTCTGTCACACTCATCTCTTCCCCTCTCTGTCTCATTCTGTCTGTCTCATTCTGTCTGTCACACTCATCTCTTCCCCTCTCTGTCTCATTCTGTCTGTCACACTCATCTCTTCCCCTCTCTGTCCCATTGTGTCTGTTTCATTCTGTCTGTCACACTCATCTCTTCCCCTCTCTGTCTCATTCTGTCTGTCTCATTCTGTCTGTCACACTCATCTCTTCCCCTCTCTGTCTCATTCTGTCTGTCTCATTCTGTCTGTCACACTCATCTCTTCCCCTCTCTGTCTCATTCTGTCTGTCTCATTCTGTCTGTCACACTCATCTCTTCCCCTCTCTGTCTCATTATGTCTGTCTCATTCTGTCTGTCACAGTCATCTCTTCCCCTCTCTGTCTCATTCTGTCTGTCTCATTCTGTCGGTCTCATTCTGTCTGTCTCATTCTGTCTGTCACACTCATCTCTTCCCCTCTCTGTCTCATTATGTCTGTCTCATTCTGTCTGTCACAGTCATCTCTTCCCCTCTCTGTCTCATTCTGTCTGTCTCATTCTGTCTGTCTCATTCTGTCTGTTTCACTCTGTCTGTCACACTCATCTCTTCCCCTCTCTGTCCCATTGTGTCTGTTTCATTCTGTCTGTCACACTCATCTCTTCCCCTCTCTGTCTCATTCTGTCTGTCTCATTCTGTCTGTCACACTCATCTCTTCCCCTCTCTGTCTCATTCTGTCTGTCTCATTCTGTCTGTCTCATTCTGTCTGTCACACTCATCTCTTCCCCTCTCTGTCTCATTATGTCTGTCTCATTCTGTCTGTCACAGTCATCTCTTCCCCTCTCTGTCTCATTCTGTCTGTCTCATTCTGTCTGTCTCATTCTGTCTGTTTCACTCTGTCTGTCACACTCATCTCTTCCCCTCTCTGTCTCATTCTGTCTGTCTCATTCTGTCTGTCACACTCATCTCTTCCCCTCTCTGTCTCATTCTGTCTGTCTCATTATGTCTGTCACTCTCATCTCTTCCCCTCTCTGTCTCATTCTGTCTGTCTCATTCTGTCTGTCTCATTCTGTCTGTCTGTCTCACTCATCTCTTCCCCTCTCTGTCTCATTATGTATTTTTCACTCTGTCTGTCACACTCATCTCTTCCCCTCTCTGTCTCATTCTGTCTGTCTCATTCTGTCTGTCACACTCATCTCTTCCCCTCTCTGTCTCATTCTGTCTGTCTCATTCTGTCTGTCACACTCATCTCTTCCCCTCTCTGTCTCATTCTGTCTGTCACACTCATCTCTTCCCCTCTCTGACTCATTCTGTCTGTCTCATTCTGTCTGTCACACTCATCTCTTCCCCTCTCTGTCCCATTGTGTCTGTTTCATTCTGTCTGTCACACTCATCTCTTCCCCTCTCTGTCTCTTTCTGTCTGTCTCATTCTGTCTGTCACACTCATCTCTTCCCCTCTCTGTCTCATTCTGTCTGTCTCATTCTGTCTGTCACACTCATCTCTTCCCCTCTCTGTCTCATTCTATCTGTCTCATTCTGTGTGTCACACTCATCACTTCCCCTCTCTGTCTCATTCTTTCTGTCTCATTCTGTCTGTCTCACTCATCTCATCCCCTCTCTGTCTCATTCTGTCTGTCTCATTCTGTCTGTCTCATTCTGTCTGTCACACTCATCTCTTCCCCTCTCTGTCTCATTCTGTCTGTCTCTTTCTGTCTGTCTCATTCTGTCTGTCACACTCATCTCTTCCCCTCTCTGTCTCATTCTGTCTGTCACACTCATCTCTTCCCCTCTCTGTCTCATTCTATCTGTCTCATTCTGTCTGTCACACTCATCACTTCCCCTCTCTGTCTCATTCTTTCTGTCTCATTCTGTCTGTCTCACTCATCTCTTCCCCTCTCTGTCTCATTCTGTCTGTCTCATTCTGTCTGTCTCATTCTGTCTGTCACACTCATCTCTTCCCCTCTCTGTCTCATTCTGTCTGTCTCATTCTGTCTGTCACACTCATCTCTTCCCCTCTCTGTCTCATTCTGTCTGTCACACTCATCTCTTCCCCTCTCTGTCCCATTGTGTCTGTTTCATTCTGTCTGTCACACTCATCTCTTCCCCTCTCTGTCTCATTCTGTCTGTCTCATTCTGTCTGTCACACTCATCTCTTCCCCTCTCTGTCTCATTCTGTCTGTCTCATTCTGTCTGTCACACTCATCTCTTCCCCTCTCTGTCTCATTCTGTCTGTCTCATTCTGTCTGTCACACTCATCTCTTCCCCTCTCTGTCTCATTATGTCTGTCTCATTCTGTCTGTCACAGTCATCTCTTCCCCTCTCTGTCTCATTCTGTCTGTCTCATTCTGTCGGTCTCATTCTGTCTGTCTCATTCTGTCTGTCACACTCATCTCTTCCCCTCTCTGTCTCATTATGTCTGTCTCATTCTGTCTGTCACAGTCATCTCTTCCCCTCTCTGTCTCATTCTGTCTGTCTCATTCTGTCTGTCTCATTCTGTCTGTTTCACTCTGTCTGTCACACTCATCTCTTCCCCTCTCTGTCCCATTGTGTCTGTTTCATTCTGTCTGTCACACTCATCTCTTCCCCTCTCTGTCTCATTCTGTCTGTCTCATTCTGTCTGTCACACTCATCTCTTCCCCTCTCTGTCTCATTCTGTCTGTCTCATTCTGTCTGTCTCATTCTGTCTGTCACACTCATCTCTTCCCCTCTCTGTCTCATTATGTCTGTCTCATTCTGTCTGTCACAGTCATCTCTTCCCCTCTCTGTCTCATTCTGTCTGTCTCATTCTGTCTGTCTCATTCTGTCTGTTTCACTCTGTCTGTCACACTCATCTCTTCCCCTCTCTGTCTCATTCTGTCTGTCTCATTCTGTCTGTCACACTCATCTCTTCCCCTCTCTGTCTCATTCTGTCTGTCTCATTATGTCTGTCACTCTCATCTCTTCCCCTCTCTGTCTCATTCTGTCTGTCTCATTCTGTCTGTCTCATTCTGTCTGTCTGTCTCACTCATCTCTTCCCCTCTCTGTCTCATTATGTATTTTTCACTCTGTCTGTCACACTCATCTCTTCCCCTCTCTGTCTCATTCTGTCTGTCTCATTCTGTCTGTCACACTCATCTCTTCCCCTCTCTGTCTCATTCTGTCTGTCTCATTCTGTCTGTCACACTCATCTCTTCCCCTCTCTGTCTCATTCTGTCTGTCTCATTCTGTCTGTCTTATTCTGTCTGTCACACTCATCTCTTCCCCTCTCTGTGTCATTCTGTCTGTCTCATTCTGTCTGTCACACTCATCTCTTCCCCTCTCTGTCTCATTCTGTCTGTCTCATTCTGTCTGTCACACTCATCTCTTCCCCTCTCTGTCTCATTCTGTCTGTCTCATTCTGTCTGTCAGACTCATCTCTTCCCCTCTCTGTCTCATTCTGTCTGTCTCATTCTGTCTTTCACACTCATCTCTTCCCCTCTCTGTCTCATTCTGTCTGTCTCATTCTGTCTGTCACACTCATCTCTTCCCCTCTCTGTCTCATTCTGTCTGTCTCATTCTGTCTGTCACACTCATCTCTTCCCTTCTCTGTCTCATTCTATCTGTCTCATTCTGTCTGTCTCATTCTGTCTGTCTCATTCTGTCTGTCACACTCATATCTTCCCCTCTCTGTCTCATTCTGTCTGTCACACTCATCTCTTTCCCTCTCTGTCCCATTCTGTCTGTCTCATTCTGTCTGTCTCACTCATCTCTTACCCTCTCTGTCTCATTCTTTCTGTCTTATTCTGTCTGTCTCACTCATCTCTTCCCCTCTCTGTCTCATTCTGTCTGTCTCATTCTGTCTGTCTCATTCTGTCTGTCACACTCATCTCTTCCCCTCTCTGTCTCATTCTGTCTGTCTCATTCTGTCTGTCACACTCATCTCTTCCCCTCTCTGTCTCATTCTGTCTGTCTCATTCGGTCTGTCACACTCATCTCTTCCCCTCTATGTCTCAGTCTGTCTGACTCATTCTGTCTGTCTCATTCTGTCTGTCAGACTCATCTCTTCCCCTCTCTGTCTCATTCTGTCTGTCACACTCATCTCTTCCCCTCTCTGACTCATTCTGTCTGTCTCATTCTGTCTGTCACACTCATCTCTTCCCCTCTCTGTCCCATTGTGTCTGTTTCATTCTGTCTGTCACACTCATCTCTTCCCCTCTCTGTCTCTTTCTGTCTGTCTCATTCTGTCTGTCACACTCATCTCTTCCCCTCTCTGTCTCATTCTGTCTGTCTCATTCTGTCTGTCACACTCATCTCTTCCCCTCTCTGTCTCATTCTATCTGTCTCATTCTGTGTGTCACACTCATCACTTCCCCTCTCTGTCTCATTCTTTCTGTCTCATTCTGTCTGTCTCACTCATCTCATCCCCTCTCTGTCTCATTCTGTCTGTCTCATTCTGTCTGTCTCATTCTGTCTGTCACACTCATCTCTTCCCCTCTCTGTCTCATTCTGTCTGTCTCATTCTGTCTGTCACACTCATCTCTTCCCCTCTCTGTCTCATTCTGTCTGTCTCTTTCTGTCTGTCTCATTCTGTCTGTCACACTCATCTCTTCCCCTCTCTGTCTCATTCTGTCTGTCACACTCATCTCTTCCCCTCTCTGTCTCATTCTATCTGTCTCATTCTGTCTGTCACACTCATCACTTCCCCTCTCTGTCTCATTCTTTCTGTCTCATTCTGTCTGTCTCACTCATCTCTTCCCCTCTCTGTCTCATTCTGTCTGTCTCATTCTGTCTGTCTCATTCTGTCTGTCACACTCATCTCTTCCCCTCTCTGTCTCATTCTGTCTGTCTCATTCTGTCTGTCACACTCATCTCTTCCCCTCTCTGTCTCAGTCTGTCTGACTCATTCTGTCTGTCTCATTCTGTCTGTCACACTCATCTCTTCCCCTCTCTGTCTCATTCTGTCTGTCACACTCATCTCTTCCCCTCTCTGTCCCATTGTGTCTGTTTCATTCTGTCTGTCACACTCATCTCTTCCCCTCTCTGTCTCATTCTGTCTGTCTCATTCTGTCTGTCACACTCATCTCTTCCCCTCTCTGTCTCATTCTGTCTGTCTCATTCTGTCTGTCACACTCATCTCTTCCCCTCTCTGTCTCATTCTGTCTGTCTCATTCTGTCTGTCACACTCATCTCTTCCCCTCTCTGTCTCATTATGTCTGTCTCATTCTGTCTGTCACAGTCATCTCTTCCCCTCTCTGTCTCATTCTGTCTGTCTCATTCTGTCGGTCTCATTCTGTCTGTCTCATTCTGTCTGTCACACTCATCTCTTCCCCTCTCTGTCTCATTATGTCTGTCTCATTCTGTCTGTCACAGTCATCTCTTCCCCTCTCTGTCTCATTCTGTCTGTCTCATTCTGTCTGTCTCATTCTGTCTGTTTCACTCTGTCTGTCACACTCATCTCTTCCCCTCTCTGTCCCATTGTGTCTGTTTCATTCTGTCTGTCACACTCATCTCTTCCCCTCTCTGTCTCATTCTGTCTGTCTCATTCTGTCTGTCACACTCATCTCTTCCCCTCTCTGTCTCATTCTGTCTGTCTCATTCTGTCTGTCTCATTCTGTCTGTCACACTCATCTCTTCCCCTCTCTGTCTCATTATGTCTGTCTCATTCTGTCTGTCACAGTCATCTCTTCCCCTCTCTGTCTCATTCTGTCTGTCTCATTCTGTCTGTCTCATTCTGTCTGTTTCACTCTGTCTGTCACACTCATCTCTTCCCCTCTCTGTCTCATTCTGTCTGTCTCATTCTGTCTGTCACACTCATCTCTTCCCCTCTCTGTCTCATTCTGTCTGTCTCATTATGTCTGTCACTCTCATCTCTTCCCCTCTCTGTCTCATTCTGTCTGTCTCATTCTGTCTGTCTCATTCTGTCTGTCTGTCTCACTCATCTCTTCCCCTCTCTGTCTCATTATGTATTTTTCACTCTGTCTGTCACACTCATCTCTTCCCCTCTCTGTCTCATTCTGTCTGTCTCATTCTGTCTGTCACACTCATCTCTTCCCCTCTCTGTCTCATTCTGTCTGTCTCATTCTGTCTGTCACACTCATCTCTTCCCCTCTCTGTCTCATTCTGTCTGTCTCATTCTGTCTGTCTTATTCTGTCTGTCACACTCATCTCTTCCCCTCTCTGTCTCATTCTGTCTGTCTCATTCTGTCTGTCACACTCATCTCTTCCCCTCTCTGTCTCATTCTGTCTGTCTCATTCTGTCTGTCACACTCATCTCTTCCCCTCTCTGTCTCATTCTGTCTGTCTCATTCTGTCTGTCAGACTCATCTCTTCCCCTCTCTGTCTCATTCTGTCTGTCTCATTCTGTCTTTCACACTCATCTCTTCCCCTCTCTGTCTCATTCTGTCTGTCTCATTCTGTCTGTCACACTCATCTCTTCCCCTCTCTGTCTCATTCTGTCTGTCTCATTCTGTCTGTCACACTCATCTCTTCCCTTCTCTGTCTCATTCTATCTGTCTCATTCTGTCTGTCTCATTCTGTCTGTCTCATTCTGTCTGTCACACTCATATCTTCCCCTCTCTGTCTCATTCTGTCTGTCACACTCATCTCTTTCCCTCTCTGTCCCATTCTGTCTGTCTCATTCTGTCTGTCACACTCATATCTTCCCCTCTCTGTCTCATTCTGTCTGTCACACTCATCTCTTTCCCTCTCTGTCCCATTCTGTCTGTCTCATTCTGTCTGTCACACTCATCTCTTCCCCTCTCTGTCTCATTCTGTCTGTTTCATCCTGTCTGTCTCATTCTTTCTGTCTCATCCTGTCTGTCTCACTCATCTCTTCCCCTCTCTGTCTCATTCTGCCTGTTTCATTCTGTCTTTCTCATTCTCCCTGTCACACTCATTTCTTCCCATCTCTGTCTCATTCTGTCTTTCACACTCATCTCTTCCCCTCTCTGTCTCATTCTGTCTGTCTCATTCTGTCCGTCTCACTCATCTCTTCCCCTCTCTGTCTCATTCTGTCTGTCTCATTCTGTCTGTCTCATTCTGTCTGTCTCACTCATCTCTTCCCCTCTCTGTCTCATTCTGTCTGTCTCATTCTATCTGTCTCATTCTGTCTGTCTCATTCTGTCTGTCTCACTCATCTCTTCCTCACTCTGTCTCATTCTGTCTGTCATACTCATCTCTTCACCTCTCTGTCTCATTCTGTCTGTCACACTCATCTCTTCCCCTCTCTGTATCATTCTGTCTGTCTCATTCTGTCTGTCACACTCATCTCTTCCCCTCTCTGTCTCATTCTGTCTTTTTCATTCTGTCTGTCACACTCATCTCTTCCCCTCTCTCTCTCATTCTGTCTGTCTCATTCTGTCTGTCACACTCATCTCTTCCCCTCTCTGTCTCATTCTGTCTGTCTCATTCTGTCTGTCACACTCATCTCTTCCCCTCTCTGTCTCATTCTGTCTGTCTCATTCTGTCTGTCACAGTCATCTCTTCCCCTCTCTGTCTCATTCTATCTGTCTCATTCTGTCTGTCACACTCATCACTTCCCCTCTCTGTCTCATTCTGTCTGTCTCATTCTGTCTGTCTCATTCTGTCTGTCACACTCATCTCTTCCCCTCTCTGTCTCATTCTGTCTGTCTCATTCTGTCTGTCACACTCATCTCTTCCCCTCTCTGTCTCATTCTGTCTGTCTCATTCGGTCTGTCACACTCATCTCTTCCCCTCTATGTCTCAGTCTGTCTGACTCATTCTGTCTGTCTCATTCTGTCTGTCAGACTCATCTCTTCCCCTCTCTGTCTCATTCTGTCTGTCACACTCATCTCTTCCCCTCTCTGACTCATTCTGTCTGTCTCATTCTGTCTGTCACACTCATCTCTTCCCCTCTCTGTCCCATTGTGTCTGTTTCATTCTGTCTGTCACACTCATCTCTTCCCCTCTCTGTCTCTTTCTGTCTGTCTCATTCTGTCTGTCACACTCATCTCTTCCCCTCTCTGTCTCATTCTGTCTGTCTCATTCTGTCTGTCACACTCATCTCTTCCCCTCTCTGTCTCATTCTATCTGTCTCATTCTGTGTGTCACACTCATCACTTCCCCTCTCTGTCTCATTCTTTCTGTCTCATTCTGTCTGTCTCACTCATCTCTTCCCCTCTCTGTCTCATTCTGTCTGTCTCATTCTGTCTGTCTCATTCTGTCTGTCACACTCATCTCTTCCCCTCTCTGTCTCATTCTGTCTGTCTCATTCTGTCTGTCACACTCATCTCTTCCCCTCTCTGTCTCATTCTGTCTGTCTCTTTCTGTCTGTCTCATTCTGTCTGTCACACTCATCTCTTCCCCTCTCTGTCTCATTCTGTCTGTCTCATTCTGTCTGTCACACTCATCTCTTCCCCTCTCTGTCTCATTCTATCTGTCTCATTCTGTCTGTCACACTCATCACTTCCCCTCTCTGTCTCATTCTTTCTGTCTCATTCTGTCTGTCTCACTCATCTCTTCCCCTCTCTGTCTCATTCTGTCTGTCTCATTCTGTCTGTCTCATTCTGTCTGTCACACTCATCTCTTCCCCTCTCTGTCTCATTCTGTCTGTCTCATTCTGTCTGTCACACTCATCTCTTCCCCTATCTGTCTCAGTCTGTCTGACTCATTCTGTCTGTCTCATTCTGTCTGTCACACTCATCTCTTCCCCTCTCTGTCTCATTCTGTCTGTCACACTCATCTCTTCCCCTCTCCGACTCATTCTGTCTGTCTCATTCTGTCTGTCACACTCATCTCTTCCCCTCTCTGTCCCATTGTGTCTGTTTCATTCTGTCTGTCACACTCATCTCTTCCCCTCTCTGTCTCATTCTGTCTGTCTCATTCTGTCTGTCACACTCATCTCTTCCCCTCTCTGTCTCATTCTGTCTGTCTCATTCTGTCTGTCACACTCATCTCTTCCCCTCTCTGTCTCATTCTGTCTGTCTCATTCTGTCTGTCACACTCATCTCTTCCCCTCTCTGTCTCATTATGTCTGTCTCATTCTGTCTGTCACAGTCATCTCTTCCCCTCTCTGTCTCATTCTGTCTGTCTCATTCTGTCGGTCTCATTCTGTCTGTCTCATTCTGTCTGTCACACTCATCTCTTCCCCTCTCTGTCTCATTATGTCTGTCTCATTCTGTCTGTCACAGTCATCTCTTCCCCTCTCTGTCTCATTCTGTCTGTCTCATTCTGTCTGTCTCATTCTGTCTGTTTCACTCTGTCTGTCACATTCATCTCTTCCCCTCTCTGTCCCATTGTGTCTGTTTCATTCTGTCTGTCACACTCATCTCTTCCCCTCTCTGTCTCATTCTGTCTGTCTCATTCTGTCTGTCACACTCATCTCTTCCCCTCTCTGTCTCATTCTGTCTGTCTCATTCTGTCTGTCTCATTCTGTCTGTCTCATTCTGTCTGTCACACTCATCTCTTCCCCTCTCTGTCTCATTATGTCTGTCTCATTCTGTCTGTCACAGTCATCTCTTCCCCTCTCTGTCTCATTCTGTCTGTCTCATTCTGTCTGTCTCATTCTGTCTGTTTCACTCTGTCTGTCACACTCATCTCTTCCCCTCTCTGTCTCATTCTGTCTGTCTCATTCTGTCTGTCACACTCATCTCTTCCCCTCTCTGTCTCATTCTGTCTGTCTCATTATGTCTGTCACTCTCATCTCTTCCCCTCTCTGTCTCATTCTGTCTGTCTCATTCTGTCTGTCTCATCCTGTCTGTCTCACTCATCTCTTCCCCTCTCTGTCTCATTATGTATTTTTCACTCTGTCTGTCACACTCATCTCTTCCCCTCTCTGTCTCATTCTGTCTGTCTCATTCTGTCTGTCACACTCATCTCTTCCCCTCTGTCTCATTCTGTCTGTCTCATTCTGTCTGTCACACTCATCTCTTCCCCTCTCTGTCTCATTCTGTCTGTCTCATTCTGTCTGTCAGACTCATCTCTTCCCCTCTCTGTCTCATTCTGTCTGTCTCATTCTGTCTTTCACACTCATCTCTTCCCCTCTCTGTCTCATTCTGTCTGTCTCATTCTGTCTGTCACACTCATCTCTTCCCCTCTCTGTCTCATTCTGTCTGTCTCATTCTGTCTGTCACACTCATCTCTTCCCTTCTCTGTCTCATTCTATCTGTCTCATTCTGTCTGTCTCATTCTGTCTGTCTCATTCTGTCTGTCACACTCATATCTTCCCCTCTCTGTCTCATTCTGTCTGTCACACTCATCTCTTTCCCTCTCTGTCCCATTCTGTCTGTCTCATTCTGTCTGTCACACTCATATCTTCCCCTCTCTGTCTCATTCTGTCTGTCACACTCATCTCTTTCCCTCTCTGTCCCATTCTGTCTGTCTCATTCTGTCTGTCACACTCATCTCTTCCCCTCTCTGTCTCATTCTGTCTGTTTCATCCTGTCTGTCTCATTCTTTCTGTCTCATCCTGTCTGTCTCACTCATCTCTTCCCCTCTCTGTCTCATTCTGCCTGTTTCATTCTGGCTTTCTCATTCTCCCTGTCACACTCATTTCTTCCCATCTCTGTCTCATTCTGTCTTTCACACTCATCTCTTCCCCTCTCTGTCTCATTCTGTCTGTCTCATTCTGTCCGTCTCACTCATCTCTTCCCCTCTCTGTCTCATTCTGTCTGTCTCATTCTGTCTGTCTCATTCTGTCTGTCTCACTCATCTCTTCCCCTCTCTGTCTCATTCTATCTGTCTCATTCTGTCTGTCACACTCATCACTTCCCCTCTCTGTCTCATTCTTTCTGTCTCATTCTGTCTGTCTCACTCATCTCTTCCCCTCTCTGTCTCATTCTGTCTGTCTCATTCTGTCTGTCTCATTCTGTCTGTCACACTCATCTCTTCCCCTCTCTGTCTCATTCTGTCTGTCTCATTCTGTCTGTCACACTCATCTCTTCCCCTATCTGTCTCAGTCTGTCTGACTCATTCTGTCTGTCTCATTCTGTCTGTCACACTCGTCTCTTCCCCTCTCTGTCTCATTCTGTCTGTCACACTCATCTCTTCCCCTCTCCGACTCATTCTGTCTGTCTCATTCTGTCTGTCACACTCATCTCTTCCCCTCTCTGTCCCATTGTGTCTGTTTCATTCTGTCTGTCACACTCATCTCTTCCCCTCTCTGTCTCATTCTGTCTGTCTCATTCTGTCTGTCACACTCATCTCTTCCCCTCTCTGTCTCATTCTGTCTGTCTCATTCTGTCTGTCACACTCATCTCTTCCCCTCTCTGTCTCATTCTGTCTGTCTCATTCTGTCTGTCACACTCATCTCTTCCCCTCTCTGTCTCATTATGTCTGTCTCATTCTGTCTGTCACAGTCATCTCTTCCCCTCTCTGTCTCATTCTGTCTGTCTCATTCTGTCGGTCTCATTCTGTCTGTCTCATTCTGTCTGTCACACTCATCTCTTCCCCTCTCTGTCTCATTATGTCTGTCTCATTCTGTCTGTCACAGTCATCTCTTCCCCTCTCTGTCTCATTCTGTCTGTCTCATTCTGTCTGTCTCATTCTGTCTGTTTCACTCTGTCTGTCACACTCATCTCTTCCCCTCTCTGTCCCATTGTGTCTGTTTCATTCTGTCTGTCACACTCATCTCTTCCCCTCTCTGTCTCATTCTGTCTGTCTCATTCTGTCTGTCACACTCATCTCTTCCCCTCTCTGTCTCATTCTGTCTGTCTCATTCTGTCTGTCTCATTCTGTCTGTCTCATTCTGTCTGTCACACTCATCTCTTCCCCTCTCTGTCTCATTATGTCTGTCTCATTCTGTCTGTCACAGTCATCTCTTCCCCTCTCTGTCTCATTCTGTCTGTCTCATTCTGTCTGTCTCATTCTGTCTGTTTCACTCTGTCTGTCACACTCATCTCTTCCCCTCTCTGTCTCATTCTGTCTGTCTCATTCTGTCTGTCACACTCATCTCTTCCCCTCTCTGTCTCATTCTGTCTGTCTCATTATGTCTGTCACTCTCATCTCTTCCCCTCTCTGTCTCATTCTGTCTGTCTCATTCTGTCTGTCTCATTCTGTCTGTCTCACTCATCTCTTCCCCTCTCTGTCTCATTATGTATTTTTCACTCTGTCTGTCACACTCATCTCTTCCCCTCTCTGTCTCATTCTGTCTGTCTCATTCTGTCTGTCACACTCATCTCTTCCCCTCTCTGTCTCATTCTGTCTGTCTCATTCTGTCTGTCACACTCATCTCTTCCCCTCTCTGTCTCATTCTGTCTGTCTCATTCTGTCTGTCAGACTCATCTCTTCCCCTCTCTGTCTCATTCTGTCTGTCTCATTCTGTCTTTCACACTCATCTCTTCCCCTCTCTGTCTCATTCTGTCTGTCTCATTCTGTCTGTCACACTCATCTCTTCCCCTCTCTGTCTCATTCTGTCTGTCTCATTCTGTCTGTCACACTCATCTCTTCCCTTCTCTGTCTCATTCTATCTGTCTCATTCTGTCTGTCTCATTCTGTCTGTCTCATTCTGTCTGTCACACTCATATCTTCCCCTCTCTGTCTCATTCTGTCTGTCACACTCATCTCTTTCCCTCTCTGTCCCATTCTGTCTGTCTCATTCTGTCTGTCACACTCATATCTTCCCCTCTCTGTCTCATTCTGTCTGTCACACTCATCTCTTTCCCTCTCTGTCCCATTCTGTCTGTCTCATTCTGTCTGTCACACTCATCTCTTCCCCTCTCTGTCTCATTCTGTCTGTTTCATCCTGTCTGTCTCATTCTTTCTGTCTCATCCTGTCTGTCTCACTCATCTCTTCCCCTCTCTGTCTCATTCTGCCTGTTTCATTCTGGCTTTCTCATTCTCCCTGTCACACTCATTTCTTCCCATCTCTGTCTCATTCTGTCTTTCACACTCATCTCTTCCCCTCTCTGTCTCATTCTGTCTGTCTCATTCTGTCCGTCTCACTCATCTCTTCCCCTCTCTGTCTCATTCTGTCTGTCTCATTCTGTTTGTCAGACTCATCTCTTCCCCTCTCTGTCTCATTCTGTCTGTCTCATTCTGTCTTTCACACTCATCTCTTCCCCTCTCTGTCTCATTCTGTCTGTCTCATTCTGTCTATCACACTCATCTCTTCCCCTCTCTGTCTCATTCTGTCTGTCTCATTCTGTCTGTCACACTCATCTCTTCCCTTCTCTGTCTCATTCTATCTGTCTCATTCTGTCTGTCTAATTCTGTCTGTCTCATTCTGTCTGTCACACTCATATCTTCCCCTCTCTGTCTCATTCTGTCTGTCACACTCATCTCTTTCCCTCTCTGTCCCATTCTGTCTGTCTCATTCTGTCTGTCACACTCATATCTTCCCCTCTCTGTCTCATTCTGTCTGTCACACTCATCTCTTTCCCTCTCTGTCCCATTCTGTCTGTCTCATTCTGTCTGTCTCACTCATCTCTTCCCCTCTCTGTCTCATTCTGTCTGTCTCATTCTATCTGTCTCATTCTGTCTGTCTCATTCTGTCTGTCTCACTCATCTCTTCCTCACTCTGTCTCATTCTGTCTGTCATACTCATCTCTTCACCTCTCTGTCTCATTCTGTCTGTCACACTCATCTCTTCCCCTCTCTGTATCATTCTGTCTGTCTCATTCTGTCTGTCACACTCATCTCTTCCCCTCTCTGTCTCATTCTGTCTTTTTCATTCTGTCTGTCACACTCATCTCTTCCCCTCTCTCTCTCATTCTGTCTGTCTCATTCTGTCTGTCACACTCATCTCTTCCCCTCTCTGTCTCATTCTGTCTGTCTCATTCTGTCTGTCACACTCATCTATTCCCCTCTCTATCTCATTCTGTCTGTCTCATTCTGTCTGTCACAGTCATCTCTTCCCCTCTCTGTCTCATTCTATCTGTCTCATTCTGTCTGTCACACTCATCACTTCCCCTCTCTGTCTCATTCTTTCTGTCTTATTCTGTCTGTCACACTCATCTCTTCCCCTCTCTCTCTCATTCTGTCTGTCTCATTCTGTCTGTCACACTCATCTCTTCCCCTCTCTGTCTCATTCTGTCTGTCTCATTCTGTCTGTCACACTCATCTCTTCCCCTCTCTATCTCATTCTGTCTGTCTCATTCTGTCTGTCACAGTCATCTCTCCCCCTCTCTGTCTCATTCTATCTGTCTCATTCTGTCTGTCACACTCATCACTTCCCCTCTCTGTCTCATTCTTTCTGTCTTATTCTGTCTGTCTCACTCATCTCTTCCCCTCTCTGTCTCATTCTGTCTGTCTCATTCTGTCTGTCTCATTCTGTCTGTCACACTCATCTCTTCCCCTCTCTGTCTCATTCTGTCTGTCTCATTCTGTCTGTCACATTCATCTCTTCCCCTCTCTGTCTCATTCTGTCTGTCTCATTCGGTCTGTCACACTCATCTCTTCCCCTCTATGTCTCAGTCTGTCTGACTCATTCTGTCTGTCTCATTCTGTCTGTCAGACTCATCTCTTCCCCTCTCTGTCTCATTCTGTCTGTCACACTCATCTCTTCCCCTCTCTGACTCATTCTGTCTGTCTCATTCTGTCTGTCACACTCATCTCTTCCCCTCTCTGTCCCATTGTGTCTGTTTCATTCTGTCTGTCACACTCATCTCTTCCCCTCTCTGTCTCTTTCTGTCTGTCTCATTCTGTCTGTCACACTCATCTCTTCCCCTCTCTGACTCATTCTGTCTGTCTCATTCTGTGTGTCACACTCATCACTTCCCCTCTCTGTCTCATTCTTTCTGTCTCATTCTGTCTGTCTCACTCATCTCTTCCCCTCTCTGTCTCATTCTGTCTGTCTCATTCTGTCTGTCTCATTCTGTCTGTCACACTCATCTCTTCCCCTCTCTGTCTCATTCTGTCTGTCTCATTCTGTCTGTCACACTCATCTCTTCCCCTCTCTGTCTCAGTCTGTCTGACTCATTCTGTCTGTCTCATTCTGTCTGTCACACTCATCTCTTCCCCTCTCTGTCTCATTCTGTCTGTCACACTCATCTCTTCCCCTCTCTGACTCATTCTGTCTGTCTCATTCTGTCTGTCACACTCATCTCTTCCCCTCTCTGTCCCATTGTGTCTGTTTCATTCTGTCTGTCAGACTCATCTCTTCCCCTCTCTGTCTCTTTCTGTCTGTCTCATTCTGTCTGTCACACTCATCTCTTCCCCTCTCTGACTCATTCTGTCTGTCTCATTCTGTGTGTCACACTCATCACTTCCCCTCTCTGTCTCATTCTTTCTGTCTCATTCTGTCTGTCTCACTCATCTCTTCCCCTCTCTGTCTCATTCTGTCTGTCTCATTCTGTCTGTCTCATTCTGTCTGTCACACTCATCTCTTCCCCTCTCTGTCTCATTCTGTCTGTCTCATTCTGTCTGTCACACTCATCTCTTCCCCTCTCTGTCTCAGTCTGTCTGACTCATTCTGTCTGTCTCATTCTGTCTGTCACACTCATCTCTTCCCCTCTCTGTCTCATTCTGTCTGTCACACTCATCTCTTCCCCTCTCTGACTCATTCTGTCTGTCTCATTCTGTCTGTCACACTCATCTCTTCCCCTCTCTGTCCCATTGTGTCTGTTTCATTCTGTCTGTCACACTCATCTCTTCCCCTCTCTGTCTCATTCTGTCTGTCTCATTCTGTCTGTCACACTCATCTCTTCCCCTCTCTGTCTCATTCTGTCTGTCTCATTCTGTCTGTCACACTCATCTCTTCCCCTCTCTGTCTCATTCTGTCTGTCTCATTCTGTCTGTCACACTCATCTCTTCCCCTCTCTGTCTCATTATGTCTGTCTCATTCTGTCTGTCACAGTCATCTCTTCCCCTCTCTGTCTCATTCTGTCTGTCTCATTCTGTCGGTCTCATTCTGTCTGTCTCATTCTGTCTGTCACACTCATCTCTTCCCCTCTCTGTCTCATTATGTCTGTCTCATTCTGTCTGTCACAGTCATCTCTTCCCCTCTCTGTCTCATTCTGTCTGTCTCATTCTGTCTGTCTCATTCTGTCTGTTTCACTCTGTCTGTCACACTCACCTCTTCCCCTCTCTGTCTCATTCTGTCTGTCTCATTCTGTCTGTCACACTCATCTCTTCCCCTCTCTGTCTCATTCTGTCTGTCTCATTATGTCTGTCACTCTCATCTCTTCCCCTCTCTGTCACATTCTGTCTGTCTCATTCTTTCTGTCTCATTCTGTCTGTCTCACTCATCTCTTCCCCTCTCTGTCTCATTATGTCTTTTTCACTCTGTCTGTCACACTCATCTCTTCCCCTCTCTGTCTCATTCTGTCTGTCTCATTCTGTCTGTCACACTCATCTCTTCCCCTCTCTGTCTCATTCTGTCTGTCACACTCATCTCTTTCCCTCTCTGTCCCATTCTGTCTGTCTCATTCTGTCTGTCACACTCATATCTTCCCCTCTCTGTCTCATTCTGTCTGTCACACTCATCTCTTTCCCTCTCTGTCCCATTCTGTCTGTCTCATTCTGTCTGTCACACTCATCTCTTCCCCTCTCTGTCTCATTCTGTCTGTTTCATCCTGTCTGTCTCATTCTTTCTGTCTCATCCTGTCTGTCTCACTCATCTCTTCCCCTCTCTGTCTCATTCTGCCTTTTTCATTCTGTCTTTCTCATTCTCCCTGTCACACTCATTTCTTCCCATCTCTGTCTCATTCTGTCTTTCACACTCATCTCTTCCCCTCTCTGTCTCATTCTGTCTGTCTCATTCTGTCCGTCTCACTCATCTCTTCCCCTCTCTGTCTCATTCTGTCTGTCTCATTCTGTCTGTCTCATTCTGTCTGTCTCACTCATCTCTTCCCCTCCCTGTCTCATTCTGTCTGTCTCATTCTATCTGTCTCATTCTGTCTGTCTCATTCTGTCTGTCTCACTCATCTCTTCCTCACTCTGTCTCATTCTGTCTGTCATACTCATCTCTTCACCTCTCTGTCTCATTCTGTCTGTCACACTCATCTCTTCCCCTCTCTGTATCATTCTGTCTGTCTCATTCTGTCTGTCACACTCATCTCTTCCCCTCTCTGTCTCATTCTGTCTTTTTCATTCTGTCTGTCACACTCATCTCTTCCCCTCTCTCTCTCATTCTGTCTGTCTCATTCTGTCTGTCACACTCATCTCTTCCCCTCTCTGTCTCATTCTGTCTGTCTCATTCTGTCTGTCACACTCATCTCTTCCCCTCTCTGTCTTATTCTGTCTGTCTCATTCTGTCTGTCACAGTCATCTCTTCCCCTCTCTGTCTCATTCTATCTGTCTCATTCTGTCTGTCACACTCATCACTTCCCCTCTCTGTCTCATTCTTTCTGTCTTATTCTGTCTGTCTCACTCATCTCTTCCCCTCTCTGTCTCATTCTGTCTGTCTCATTCTGTCTGTCTCATTCTGTCTGTCACACTCATCTCTTCCCCTCTCTGTCTCATTCTGTCTGTCTCATTCTGTCTGTCACACTCATCTCTTCCCCTCTCTGTCTCATTCTGTCTGTCTCATTCTGTCTGTCACACTCATCTCTTCCCCTCTATGTCTCAGTCTGTCTGACTCATTCTGTCTGTCTCATTCTGTCTGTCAGACTCATCTCTTCCCCTCTCTGTCTCATTCTGTCTGTCACACTCATCTCTTCCCCTCTCTGTCTCATTCTGTCTGTCTCATTCTGTCGGTCTCATTCTCTCTGTCTCATTCTGTCTTTCACACTCATCTCTTCCTCACTCTGTCTCATTCTGTCTGTCATACTCATCTCTTCACCTCTCTGTCTCATTCTGTCTGTCACACTCATCTCTTCCCCTCTCTGTATCATTCTGTCTGTCTCATTCTGTCTGTCACACTCATCTCTTCCCCTCTCTGTCTCATTCTGTCTTTTTCATTCTGTCTGTCACACTCATCTCTTCCCCTCTCTCTCTCATTCTGTCTGTCTCATTCTGTCTGTCACACTCATCTCTTCCCCTCTCTGTCTCATTCTGTCTGTCTCATTCTGTCTGTCACACTCATCTCTTCCCCTCTCTGTCTCATTCTGTCTGTCTCATTCTGTCTGTCACAGTCATCTCTTCCCCTCTCTGTCTCATTCTATCTGTCTCATTCTGTCTGTCACACTCATCACTTCCCCTCTCTGTCTCATTCTTTCTGTCTTATTCTGTCTGTCTCACTCATCTCTTCCCCTCTCTGTCTCATTCTGTCTGTCTCATTCTGTCTGTCTCATTCTGTCTGTCACACTCATCTCTTCCCCTCTCTGTCTCATTCTGTCTGTCTCATTCTGTCTGTCACACTCATCTCTTCCCCTCTCTGTCTCAGTCTGTCTGACTCATTCTGTCTGTCTCATTCTGTCTGTCACACTCATCTCTTCCCCTCTCTGTCTCATTCTGTCTGTCACACTCATCTCTTCCCCTCTCTGACTCATTCTGTCTGTCTCATTCTGTCTGTCACACTCATCTCTTCCCCTCTCTGTCCCATTGTGTCTGTTTCATTCTGTCTGTCACACTCATCTCTTCCCCTCTCTGTCTCATTCTGTCTGTCTCATTCTGTCTGTCACACTCATCTCTTCCCCTCTCTGTCTCATTCTGTCTGTCTCATTCTGTCTGTCACACTCATCTCTTCCCCTCTCTGTCTCATTCTGTCTGTCTCATTCTGTCTGTCACACTCATCTCTTCCCCTCTCTGTCTCATTATGTCTGTCTCATTCTGTCTGTCACAGTCATCTCTTCCCCTCTCTGTCTCATTCTGTCTGTCTCATTCTGTCGGTCTCATTCTGTCTGTCTCATTCTGTCTGTCACACTCATCTCTTCCCCTCTCTGTCTCATTATGTCTGTCTCATTCTGTCTGTCACAGTCATCTCTTCCCCTCTCTGTCTCATTCTGTCTGTCTCATTCTGTCTGTCTCATTCTGTCTGTTTCACTCTGTCTGTCACACTCATCTCTTCCCCTCTCTGTCTAATTCTGTCTGTCTCATTCTGTCTGTCACACTCATCTCTTCCCCTCTCTGTCTCATTCTGACTGTCTCATTATGTCTGTCACTCTCATCTCTTCCCCTCTCTGTCTCATTCTGTCTGTCTCATTCTTTCTGTCTCATTCTGTCTGTCTCACTCATCTCTTCCCCTCTCTGTCTCATTCTGTCTGTCTCATTCTGTCTGTCACACTCATCTCTTCCCCTCTCTGTCTCATTCTGTCTGTCTCATTCTGTCTGTCACACTCATCTCTTCCCCTCTCTGTCTCATTCTGTCTGTCTCTTTCTGTCTGTCTCATTCTGTCTGTCACACTCATCTCTTCCCCTCTCTGTCTCATTCTGTCTGTCTCATTCTGTCTGTCACACTCATCTCTTCCCCTCTCTGTCTCATTCTATCTGTCTCATTCTGTCTGTCACACTTATCACTTCCCCTCTCTGTCTCATTCTTTCTGTCTCATTCTGTCTGTCTCACTCATCTCTTCCCCTCTCTGTCTCATTCTGTCTGTCTCATTCTGTCTGTCTCATTCTGTCTGTCACACTCATCTCTTCCCCTCTCTGTCTCATTCTGTCTGTCTCATTCTGTCTGTCACACTCATCTCCTCCCCTCTCTGTCTCAGTCTGTCTGACTCATTCTGTCTGTCTCATTCTGTCTGTCACACTCATCTCTTCCCCTCTCTGTCTCATTCTGTCTGTCACACTCATCTCTTCCCCTCTCTGACTCATTCTGTCTGTCTCATTCTGTCTGTCACACTCATCTCTTCCCCTCTCTGTCCCATTGTGTCTGTTTCATTCTGTCTGTCACACTCATCTCTTCCCCTCTCTGTCTCATTCTGTCTGTCTCATTCTGTCTGTCACACTCATCTCTTCCCCTCTCTGTCTCATTCTGTCTGTCTCATTCTGTCTGTCACACTCATCTCTTCCCCTCTCTGTCTCATTCTGTCTGTCTCATTCTGTCTGTCACACTCATCTCTTCCCCTCTCTGTCTCATTATGTCTGTCTCATTCTGTCTGTCACAGTCATCTCTTCCCCTCTCTGTCTCATTCTGTCTGTCTCATTCTGTCGGTCTCATTCTGTCTGTCTCATTCTGTCTGTCACACTCATCTCTTCCCCTCTCTGTCTCATTCTGTCTGTCTCATTCTGTCTGTCACAGTCATCTCTTCCCCTCTCTGTCTCATTCTGTCTGTCTCATTCTGTCTGTCTCATTCTGTCTGTTTCACTCTGTCTGTCACACTCATCTCTTCCCCTCTCTGTCTAATTCTGTCTGTCTCATTCTGTCTGTCACACTCATCTCTTCCCCTCTCTGTCTCATTCTGTCTGTCTCATTATGTCTGTCACTCTCATCTCTTCCCCTCTCTGTCTCATTCTGTCTGTCTCATTCTTTCTGTCTCATTCTGTCTGTCTCACTCATCTCTTCCCCTCTCTGTCTCATTATGTCTTTTTCACTCTGTCTGTCACACTCATCTCTTCCCCTCTCTGTCTCATTCTGTCTGTCTCATTCTGTCTGTCACACTCATCTCTTCCCCTCTCTGTCTCATTCTGTCTGTCTCATTCTGTCTGTCACACTCATCTATTCCCCTCTCTGTCTCATTCTGTCTGTCTCATTCTGTCTGTCTTATTCTGTCTGTCACACTCATCTCTTCCCCTCTCTGTCTCATTCTGTCTGTCTCATTCTGTCTGTCACACTCATCTCTTCCCCTCTCTGTCTCATTCTGTCTGTCTCATTCTGTCTGTCACACTCATCTCTTCCCCTCTCTGTCTCATTCTGTCTGTCTCATTCTGTCTGTCAGACTCATCTCTTCCCCTCTCTGTCTCATTCTGTCTGTCTCATTCTGTCTTTCACACTCATCTCTTCCCCTCTCTGTCTCATTCTGTCTGTCTCATTCTGTCTGTCACACTCATCTCTTCCCCACTCTGTCTCATTCTGTCTGTCTCATTCTGTCTGTCACACTCATCTCTTCCCTTCTCTGTCTCATTCTATCTGTCTCATTCTGTCTGTCTCATTCTGTCTGTCTCATTCTGTCTGTCACACTCATATCTTCCCCTCTCTGTCTCATTCTGTCTGTCACACTCATCTCTTTCCCTCTCTGTCCCATTCTGTCTGTCTCATTCTGTCTGTCACACTCATCTCTTCCCCTCTCTGTCTCATTCTGTCTGTCTCATTCTGTCTGTCTCATTCTGTCTGTCACACTCATCTCTCCCCCTCTCTGTCTCATTCTGTCTGTCTCATTCTGTCTGTCACACTCATCTCTTCCCCTCTCTGTCTCATTCTGTCTGTCTCATTCTGTCTGTCACACTCATCTCTTCCCCTCTATGTCTCAGTCTGTCTGACTCATTCTGTCTGTCTCATTCTGTCTGTCAGACTCATCTCTTCCCCTCTCTGTCTCATTCTGTCTGTCACACTCATCTCTTCCCCTCTCTGACTCATTCTGTCTTTCTCATTCTGTCTGTCACACTCATCTCTTCCCCTCTCTGTCCCATTGTGTCTGTTTCATTCTGTCTGTCACACTCATCTCTTCCCCTCTCTGTCTCTTTCTGTCTGTCTCATTCTGTCTGTCACACTCATCTCTTCCCCTCTCTGTCTCATTCTGTCTGTCTCATTCTGTCTGTCACACTCATCTCTTCCCCTCTCTGTCTCATTCTATCTGTCTCATTCTGTCTGTCACACTCATCACTTCCCCTCTCTGTCTCATTCTTTCTGTCTCATTCTGTCTGTCTCACTCATCTCTTCCCCTCTCTGTCTCATTCTGTCTGTCTCATTCTGTCTGTCTCATTCTGTCTGTCACACTCATCTCTTCCCCTCTCTGTCTCATTCTGTCTGTCTCATTCTGTCTGTCACACTCATCTCTTCCCCTCTCTGTCTCAGTCTGTCTGACTCATTCTGTCTGTCTCATTCTGTCTGTCACACTCATCTCTTCCCCTCTCTGTCTCATTCTGTCTGTCACACTCATCTCTTCCCCTCTCTGACTCATTCTGTCTGTCTCATTCTGTCTGTCACACTCATCTCTTCCCCTCTCTGTCCCATTGTGTCTGTTTCATTCTGTCTGTCACACTCATCTCTTCCCCTCTCTGTCTCATTCTGTCTGTCTCATTCTGTCTGTCACACTCATCTCTTCCCCTCTCTGTCTCATTCTGTCTGTCTCATTCTGTCTGTCACACTCATCTCTTCCCCTCTCTGTCTCATTCTGTCTGTCTCATTCTGTATGTCACACTCATCTCTTCCCCTCTCTGTCTCATTATGTCTGTCTCATTCTGTCTGTCACAGTCATCTCTTCCCCTCTCTGTCTCATTCTGTCTGTCTCATTCTGTCGGTCTCATTCTGTCTGTCTCATTCTGTCTGTCACACTCATCTCTTCCCCTCTCTGTCTCATTATGTCTGTCTCATTCTGTCTGTCACAGTCATCTCTTCCCCTCTCTGTCTCATTCTGTCTGTCTCATTCTGTCTGTCTCATTCTGTCTGTTTCACTCTGTCTGTCACACTCATCTCTTCCCCTCTCTGTCTCATTCTGTCTGTCTCATTCTGTCTGTCACACTCATCTCTTCCCCTCTCTGTCTCATTCTGTCTGTCTCATTATGTCTGTCACTCTCATCTCTTCCCCTCTCTGTCTCATTCTGTCTGTCTCATTCTTTCTGTCTCATTCTGTCTGTCTCACTCATCTCTTCCCCTCTCTGTCTCATTATGTCTTTTTCACTCTGTCTGTCACACTCATCTCTCCCCCTCTCTGTCTCATTCTGTCTGTCTCATTCTGTCTGTCACACTCATCTCTTCCCCTCTCTGTCTCATTCTGTCTGTCTCATTCTGTCTGTCACACTCATCTCTTCCCCTCTCTGTCTCATTCTGTCTGTCTCTTTCTGTCTGTCTCATTCTGTCTGTCACACTCATCTCTTCCCCTCTCTGTCTCATTCTGTCTGTCTCATTCTGTCTGTCACACTCATCTCTTCCCCTCTCTGTCTCATTCTATCTGTCTCATTCTGTCTGTCACACTTATCACTTCCCCTCTCTGTCTCATTCTTTCTGTCTCATTCTGTCTGTCTCACTCATCTCTTCCCCTCTCTGTCTCATTCTGTCTGTCTCATTCTGTCTGTCTCATTCTGTCTGTCACACTCATCTCTTCACCTCTCTGTCTCATTCTGTCTGTCTCATTATGTCTGTCACACTCATCTCTTCCCCTCTCTGTCTCAGTCTGTCTGACTCATTCTGTCTGTCTCATTCTGTCTGTCACACTCATCTCTTCCCCTCTCTGTCTCATTCTGTCTGTCACACTCATCTCTTCCCCTCTCTGACTCATTCTGTCTGTCTCATTCTGTCTGTCACACTCATCTCTTCCCCTCTCTGTCCCATTGTGTCTGTTTCATTCTGTCTGTCACACTCATCTCTTCCCCTCTCTGTCTCATTCTGTCTGTCTCATTCTGTCTGTCACACTCATCTCTTCCCCTCTCTGTCTCATTCTGTCTGTCTCATTCTGTCTGTCACACTCATCTCTTCCCCTCTCTGTCTCATTCTGTCTGTCTCATTCTTTCTGTCTCATTCTGTCTGTCTCACTCATCTCTTCCCCTCTCTGTCTCATTATGTCTTTTTCACTCTGTCTGTCACACTCATCTCTTCCCCTCTCTGTCTCATTCTGTCTGTCTCATTCTGTCTGTCACACTCATCTCTTCCCCTCTCTGTCTCATTCTGTCTGTCTCATTCTGTCTGTCACACTCATCTCTTCCCCTCTCTGTCTCATTCTGTCTGTCTCTTTCTGTCTGTCTCATTCTGTCTGTCACACTCATCTCTTCCCCTCTCTGTCTCATTCTGTCTGTCTCATTCTGTCTGTCACACTCATCTCTTCCCCTCTCTGTCTCATTCTATCTGTCTCATTCTGTCTGTCACACTTATCACTTCCCCTCTCTGTCTCATTCTTTCTGTCTCATTCTGTCTGTCTCACTCATCTCTTCCCCTCTCTGTCTCATTCTGTCTGTCTCATTCTGTCTGTCTCATTCTGTCTGTCACACTCATCTCTTCCCCTCTCTGTCTCATTCTGTCTGTCTCATTATGTCTGTCACACTCATCTCTTCCCCTCTCTGTCTCAGTCTGTCTGACTCATTCTGTCTGTCTCATTCTGTCTGTCACACTCATCTCTTCCCCTCTCTGTCTCATTCTGTCTGTCACACTCATCTCTTCCCCTCTCTGACTCATTCTGTCTGTCTCATTCTGTCTGTCACACTCATCTCTTCCCCTCTCTGTCCCATTGTGTCTGTTTCATTCTGTCTGTCACACTCATCTCTTCCCCTCTCTGTCTCATTCTGTCTGTCTCATTCTGTCTGTCACACTCATCTCTTCCCCTCTCTGTCTCATTCTGTCTGTCTCATTCTGTCTGTCACACTCATCTCTTCCCCTCTCTGTCTCATTCTGTCTGTCTCATTCTGTCTGTCACACTCATCTCTTCCCCTCTCTGTCTCATTATGTCTGTCTCATTCTGTCTGTCACAGTCATCTCTTCCCCTCTCTGTCTCATTCTGTCTGTCTCATTCTGTCGGTCTCATTCTGTCTGTCTCATTCTGTCTGTCACACTCATCTCTTCCCCTCTCTGTCTCATTATGTCTGTCTCATTCTGTCTGTCACAGTCATCTCTTCCCCTCTCTGTCTCATTCTGTCTGTCTCATTCTGTCTGTCTCATTCTGTCTGTTTCACTCTGTCTGTCACACTCATCTCTTCCCCTCTCTGTCTAATTCTGTCTGTCTCATTCTGTCTGTCACACTCATCTCTTCCCCTCTCTGTCTCATTCTGTCTGTCTCATTATGTCTGTCACTCTCATCTCTTCCCCTCTCTGTCTCATTCTGTCTGTCTCATTCTTTCTGTCTCATTCTGTCTGTCTCACTCATCTCTTCCCCTCTCTGTCCCATTGTGTCTTTTTCACTCTGTCTGTCACACTCATCTCTTCCCCTCTCTGTCTCATTCTGTCTGTCTCATTCTGTCTGTCACACTCATCTCTTCCCCTCTCTGTCTCATTCTGTCTGTCTCATTCTGTCTGTCACACTCATCTCTTCCCCTCTCTGTCTCATTCTGTCTGTCTCATTCTGTCTGTCTTATTCTGTCTGTCACACTCATCTCTTCCCCTCTCTGTCTCATTCTGTCTGTCTCATTCTGTCTGTCACACTCATCTCTTCCCCTCTCTGTCTCATTCTGTCTGTCTCATTCTGTCTGTCACACTCATCTCTTCCCCTCTCTGTCTCATTCTGTCTGTCTCATTCTGTCTGTCAGACTCATCTCTTCCCCTCTCTGTCTCATTCTGTCTGTCTCATTCTGTCTTTCACACTCATCTCTTCCCCTCTCTGTCTCATTCTGTCTGTCTCATTCTGTCTGTCACACTCATCTCTTCCCCTTTCTGTCTCATTCTGTCTGTCTCATTCTGTCTGTCACACTCATCTCTTCCCTTCTCTGTCTCATTCTATCTGTCTCATTCTGTCTGTCTCATTCTGTCTGTCTCATTCTGTCTGTCACACTCATATCTTCCCCTCTCTGTCTCATTCTCTCTGTCACACTCATCTCTTTCCCTCTCTGTCCCATTCTGTCTGTCTCATTCTGTCTGTCACACTCATCTCTTCCCCTCTCTGTCTCATTCTGTCTGTCTCATTCTGTCTGTCTCATTCTGTCTGTCACACTCATCTCTCCCCCTCTCTGTCTCATTCTGTCTGTCTCATTCTGTCTGTCACACTCATCTCTTCCCCTCTCTGTCTCATTCTGTCTGTCTCATTCTGTCTGTCACACTCATCTCTTCCCCTCTCTGTCTCAGTCTGTCTGACTCATTCTGTCTGTCTCATTCTGTCTGTCAGACTCATCTCTTCCCCTCTCTGTCTCATTCTGTCTGTCACACTCATCTCTTCCCCTCTCTGACTCATTCTGTCTGTCTCATTCTGTCTGTCACACTCATCTCTTCCCCTCTCTGTCCCATTGTGTCTGTTTCATTCTGTCTGTCACACTCATCTCTTCCCCTCTCTGTCTCTTTCTGTCTGTCTCATTCTGTCTGTCACACTCATCTCTTCCCCTCTCTGTCTCATTCTGTCTGTCTCATTCTGTCTGTCACACTCATCTCTTCCCCTCTCTGTCTCATTCTATCTGTCTCATTCTGTCTGTCACACTCATCACTTCCCCTCTCTGTCTCATTCTTTCTGTCTCATTCTGTCTGTCTCACTCATCTCTTCCCCTCTCTGTCTCATTCTGTCTGTCTCATTCTGTCTGTCTCATTCTGTCTGTCACACTCATCTCTTCCCCTCTCTGTCTCATTCTGTCTGTCTCATTCTGTCTGTCACACTCATCTCTTCCCCTCTCTGTCTCAGTCTGTCTGACTCATTCTGTCTGTCTCATTCTGTCTGTCACACTCATCTCTTCCCCTCTCTGTCTCATTCTGTCTGTCACACTCATCTCTTCCCCTCTCTGACTCATTCTGTCTGTCTCATTCTGTCTGTCACACTCATCTCTTCCCCTCTCTGTCCCATTGTGTCTGTTTCATTCTGTCTGTCACACTCATCTCTTCCCCTCTCTGTCTCATTCTGTCTGTCTCATTCTGTCTGTCACACTCATCTCTTCCCCTCTCTGTCTCATTCTGTCTGTCTCATTCTGTCTGTCACACTCATCTCTTCCCCTCTCTGTCTCATTCTGTCTGTCTCATTCTGTATGTCACACTCATCTCTTCCCCTCTCTGTCTCATTATGTCTGTCTCATTCTGTCTGTCACAGTCATCTCTTCCCCTCTCTGTCTCATTCTGTCTGTCTCATTCTGTCGGTCTCATTCTGTCTGTCTCATTCTGTCTGTCACACTCATCTCTTCCCCTCTCTGTCTCATTATGTCTGTCTCATTCTGTCTGTCACAGTCATCTCTTCCCCTCTCTGTCTCATTCTGTCTGTCTCATTCTGTCTGTCTCATTCTGTCTGTTTCACTCTGTCTGTCACACTCATCTCTTCCCCTCTCTGTCTCATTCTGTCTGTCTCATTCTGTCTGTCACACTCATCTCTTCCCCTCTCTGTCTCATTCTGTCTGTCTCATTATGTCTGTCACTCTCATCTCTTCCCCTCTCTGTCTCATTCTGTCTGTCTCATTCTTTCTGTCTCATTCTGTCTGTCTCACTCATCTCTTCCCTTCTCTGTCTCATTATGTCTTTTTCACTCTGTCTGTCACACTCATCTCTTCCCCTCTCTGTCTCATTCTGTCTGTCTCATTCTGTCTGTCACACTCATCTCTTCCCCTCTCTGTCTCATTCTGTCTGTCTCATTCTGTCTGTCACACTCATCTCTTCCCCTCTCTGTCTCATTCTGTCTGTCTCATTCTGTCTGTCTTATTCTGTCTGTCACACTCATCTCTTCCCCTCTCTGTCTCATTCTGTCTGTCTCATTCTGTCTGTCACACTCATCTCTTCCCCTCTCTGTCTCATTCTGTCTGTCTCATTCTGTCTGTCACACTCATCTCTTCCCCTCTCTGTCTCATTCTGTCTGTCTCATTCTGTCTGTCAGACTCATCTCTTCCCCTCTCTGTCTCATTCTGTCTGTCTCATTCTGTCTTTCACACTCATCTCTTCCCCTCTCTGTCTCATTCTGTCTGTCTCATTCTGTCTGTCACACTCATCTCTTCCCCTCTCTGTCTCATTCTGTCTGTCTCATTCTGTCTGTCACACTCATCTCTTCCCTTCTCTGTCTCATTCTATCTGTCTCATTCTGTCTGTCTCATTCTGTCTGTCTCATTCTGTCTGTCACACTCATATCTTCCCCTCTCTGTCTCATTCTGTCTGTCACACTCATCTCTTTCCCTCTCTGGCCCATTCTGTCTGTCTCATTCTGTCTGTCACACTCATCTCTTCCCCTCTCTGTCTCATTCTGTCTGTTTCATCCTGTCTGTCTCATTCTTTCTGTCTCATCCTGTCTGTCTCACTCATCTCTTCCCCTCTCTGTCTCATTCTGCCTGTTTCATTCTGTCTTTCTCATTCTCCCTGTCACACTCATTTCTTCCCCTCTCTGTCTCATTCTGTCTTTCACACTCATCTCTTCCCCTCTCTGTCTCATTCTGTCTGTCTCATTCTGTCCGTCTCACTCATCTCTTCCCCTCTCTGTCTCATTCTGTCTGTCTCATTCTGTCTGTCTCATTCTGTCTGTCTCATTCTGTCTGTCTCACTCATCTCTTCCCCTCTCTGTCTAATTCTGTCTGTCTCATTCTGTCTGTCTCATTCTGTCTGTCTCATTCTGTCTGTCACACTCATCTCTTCCCCTCTCTGTCTCATTCTGTCTGTCACACTCATCTCTTCCCCTCTCTGTCTCATTCTGTCTGCCACACTCATCTCTTCCCCTCTCTCTCTCATTCTGTCTGTCTCATTCTGTCTGTCACACTCATCTCTTCCCCTCTCTGTCTCATTCTGTCTGTCTCATTCTGTCTGTCACACTCATCTCTTCCCCTCTCTGTCTCATTCTGTCTGTCTCATTCTGTCTGTCACACTCATCTCTTCCCTTCTCTGTCTCATTCTATCTGTCTCATTCTGTCTGTCTCATTCTGTCTGTCTCATTCTGTCTGTCACACTCATATCTTCCCCTCTCTGTCTCATTCTGTCTGTCACACTCATCTCTTTCCCTCTCTGGCCCATTCTGTCTGTCTCATTCTGTCTGTCACACTCATCTCTTCCCCTCTCTGTCTCATTCTGTCTGTTTCATCCTGTCTGTCTCATTCTTTCTGTCTCATCCTGTCTGTCTCACTCATCTCTTCCCCTCTCTGTCTCATTCTGCCTGTTTCATTCTGTCTTTCTCATTCTCCCTGTCACACTCATTTCTTCCCCTCTCTGTCTCATTCTGTCTTTCACACTCATCTCTTCCCCTCTCTGTCTCATTCTGTCTGTCTCATTCTGTCCGTCTCACTCATCTCTTCCCCTCTCTGTCTCATTCTGTCTGTCTCATTCTGTCTGTCTCATTCTGTCTGTCTCATTCTGTCTGTCTCACTCATCTCTTCCCCTCTCTGTCTAATTCTGTCTGTCTCATTCTGTCTGTCTCATTCTGTCTGTCTCATTCTGTCTGTCACACTCATCTCTTCCCCTCTCTGTCTCATTCTGTCTGTCACACTCATCTCTTCCCCTCTCTGTCTCATTCTGTCTGCCACACTCATCTCTTCCCCTCTCTCTCTCATTCTGTCTGTCTCATTCTGTCTGTCTCATTCTGTCTGTCTCACTCATCTCTTCCCCTCTCTGTCTAATTCTGTCTGTCTCATTCTGTCTGTCTCATTCTGTCTGTCTCATTCTGTCTGTCACACTCATATCTTCCCCTCTCTGTCTCATTCTGTCTGTCACACTCATCTCTTTCCCTCTCTGTCCCATTCTGTCTGTCTCATTCTGTCTGTCACACTCATCTCTTCCCCTCTCTGTCTCATTCTGTCTGTCTCATTCTGTCTGTCTCATTCTGTCTGTCACACTCATCTCTCCCCCTCTCTGTCTCATTCTGTCTGTCTCATTCTGTCTGTCACACTCATCTCTTCCCCTCTCTGTCTCATTCTGTCTGTCTCATTCTGTCTGTCACACTCATCTCTTCCCCTCTATGTCTCAGTCTGTCTGACTCATTCTGTCTGTCTCATTCTGTCTGTCAGACTCATCTCTTCCCCTCTCTGTCTCATTCTGTCTGTCACACTCATCTCTTCCCCTCTCTGACTCATTCTGTCTGTCTCATTCTGTCTGTCACACTCATCTCTTCCCCTCTCTGTCCCATTGTGTCTGTTTCATTCTGTCTGTCACACTCATCTCTTCCCCTCTCTGTCTCTTTCTGTCTGTCTCATTCTGTCTGTCACACTCATCTCTTCCCCTCTCTGTCTCATTCTGTCTGTCTCATTCTGTCTGTCACACTCATCTCTTCCCCTCTCTGTCTCATTCTATCTGTCTCATTCTGTCTGTCACACTCATCACTTCCCCTCTCTGTCTCATTCTTTCTGTCTCATTCTGTCTGTCTCACTCATCTCTTCCCCTCTCTGTCTCATTCTGTCTGTCTCATTCTGTCTGTCTCATTCTGTCTGTCACACTCATCTCTTCCCCTCTCTGTCTCATTCTGTCTGTCTCATTCTGTCTGTCACACTCATCTCTTCCCCTCTCTGTCTCAGTCTGTCTGACTCATTCTGTCTGTCTCATTCTGTCTGTCACACTCATCTCTTCCCCTCTCTGTCTCATTCTGTCTGTCACACTCATCTCTTCCCCTCTCTGACTCATTCTGTCTGTCTCATTCTGTCTGTCACACTCATCTCTTCCCCTCTCTGTCCCATTGTGTCTGTTTCATTCTGTCTGTCACACTCATCTCTTCCCCTCTCTGTCTCATTCTGTCTGTCTCATTCTGTCTGTCACACTCATCTCTTCCCCTCTCTGTCTCATTCTGTCTGTCTCATTCTGTCTGTCACACTCATCTCTTCCCCTCTCTGTCTCATTCTGTCTGTCTCATTCTGTATGTCACACTCATCTCTTCCCCTCTCTGTCTCATTATGTCTGTCTCATTCTGTCTGTCACAGTCATCTCTTCCCCTCTCTGTCTCATTCTGTCTGTCTCATTCTGTCGGTCTCATTCTGTCTGTCTCATTCTGTCTGTCACACTCATCTCTTCCCCTCTCTGTCTCATTATGTCTGTCTCATTCTGTCTGTCACAGTCATCTCTTCCCCTCTCTGTCTCATTCTGTCTGTCTCATTCTGTCTGTCTCATTCTGTCTGTTTCACTCTGTCTGTCACACTCATCTCTTCCCCTCTCTGTCTCATTCTGTCTGTCTCATTCTGTCTGTCACACTCATCTCTTCCCCTCTCTGTCTCATTCTGTCTGTCTCATTATGTCTGTCACTCTCATCTCTTCCCCTCTCTGTCTCATTCTGTCTGTCTCATTCTTTCTGTCTCATTCTGTCTGTCTCACTCATCTCTTCCCTTCTCTGTCTCATTATGTCTTTTTCACTCTGTCTGTCACACTCATCTCTTCCCCTCTCTGTCTCATTCTGTCTGTCTCATTCTGTCTGTCACACTCATCTCTTCCCCTCTCTGTCTCATTCTGTCTGTCTCATTCTGTCTGTCACACTCATCTCTTCCCCTCTCTGTCTCATTCTGTCTGTCTCATTCTGTCTGTCTTATTCTGTCTGTCACACTCATCTCTTCCCCTCTCTGTCTCATTCTGTCTGTCTCATTCTGTCTGTCACACTCATCTCTTCCCCTCTCTGTCTCATTCTGTCTGTCTCATTCTGTCTGTCACACTCATCTCTTCCCCTCTCTGTCTCATTCTGTCTGTCTCATTCTGTCTGTCAGACTCATCTCTTCCCCTCTCTGTCTCATTCTGTCTGTCTCATTCTGTCTTTCACACTCATCTCTTCCCCTCTCTGTCTCATTCTGTCTGTCTCATTCTGTCTGTCACACTCATCTCTTCCCCTCTCTGTCTCATTCTGTCTGTCTCATTCTGTCTGTCACACTCATCTCTTCCCTTCTCTGTCTCATTCTATCTGTCTCATTCTGTCTGTCTCATTCTGTCTGTCTCATTCTGTCTGTCACACTCATATCTTCCCCTCTCTGTCTCATTCTGTCTGTCACACTCATCTCTTTCCCTCTCTGGCCCATTCTGTCTGTCTCATTCTGTCTGTCACACTCATCTCTTCCCCTCTCTGTCTCATTCTGTCTGTTTCATCCTGTCTGTCTCATTCTTTCTGTCTCATCCTGTCTGTCTCACTCATCTCTTCCCCTCTCTGTCTCATTCTGCCTGTTTCATTCTGTCTTTCTCATTCTCCCTGTCACACTCATTTCTTCCCCTCTCTGTCTCATTCTGTCTTTCACACTCATCTCTTCCCCTCTCTGTCTCATTCTGTCTGTCTCATTCTGTCCGTCTCACTCATCTCTTCCCCTCTCTGTCTCATTCTGTCTGTCTCATTCTGTCTGTCTCATTCTGTCTGTCTCATTCTGTCTGTCTCACTCATCTCTTCCCCTCTCTGTCTAATTCTGTCTGTCTCATTCTGTCTGTCTCATACTGTCTGTCTCATTCTGTCTGTCACACTCATCTCTTCCCCTCTCTGTCTCATTCTGTCTGTCACACTCATCTCTTCCCCTCTCTGTCTCATTCTGTCTGCCACACTCATCTCTTCCCCTCTCTCTCTCATTCTGTCTGTCTCATTCTGTCTGTCACACTCATCTCTTCCCCTCTCTGTCTCATTCTGTCTGTAACACTCATCTCTTCCCCTCTCTGTCTCATTATGTCTGTCTCATTCTGTCTGTCACAGTCATCTCTTCCCCTCTCTGTCTCATTCTGTCTGTCTCATTCTGTCTGTCTCATTCTGTCTGTTTCACTCTGTCTGTCACACTCATCTCTTCCCCTCTCTGTCTCATTCTGTCTGTCTCATTATGTCTGTCACTCTCATCTCTACCCCTCTCTGTCTCATTCTATCTGTCTCATTCTGTCTGTCTCATTCTGTCTGTCTCATTCTGTCTGTCTCACTCATCTCTTCCCCACTCTGTCTCATTCTTTCTGTCATACTCATCTCTTCACCTCTCTGTCTCATTCTGTCTGTCTCATTCTGTCTGTCACACTCATCTCTTCCCCTCTCTGACTCATTCTGTCTGTCTCATTCTGTCTGTCACACTCATCTCTTCCCCTCTCTGTCTCATTCTGTCTGTTTCATTCTGTCTGTCACACTCATCTCTTCCCCTCTCTGTCTCATTCTGTCTGTCTCATTCTGTCTGTCACACTCATCTCTTCCCCTCTCTGTCTCATTCTGTCTGTCTCATTCTGTCTGTCACACTCATCTCTTCCCCTCTCTGTCTCATTCTGTCTGTCTCATTCTGTCTGTCACACTCATCTCTTCCCCTCTCTGTCTCATTCTGTCTGTCTCATTCTGTCTGTCACACTCATCTCTTCCCCTCTCTGTCTCATTCTTTCTGTCTCATTCTGTCTGTCACACTCATCTCTTCCCCTCTCTGTCTCATTCTGTCTGTCTCATTCTGTCTGTCACACTCATCTCTTCCCCTCTCTGTCTAATTATGTCTGTCTCATTCTGTCTGTCACAGTCATCTCTTCCCCTCTCTGTCTCATTCTGTCTGTCTCATTCTGTCGGTCTCATTCTGTCTGTCTCATTCTGTCTGTCACACTCATCTCTTCCCCTCTCTGTCTCATTATGTCTGTCTCATTCTGTCTGTCACAGTCATCTCTTCCCCTCTCTGTCTCATTCTGTCTGTCTCATTCTGTCTGTCTCATTCTGTCTGTTTCACTCTGTCTGTCACACTCATCTCTTCCCCTCTCTGTCTCATTCTGTCTGTCTCATTCTGTCTGTCACACTCATCTCTTCCCCTCTCTGTCTCATTCTGTCTGTCTCATTCTTTCTGTCTCATTCTGTCTGTCTCACTCATCTCTTCCCCTCTCTGTCTCATTATGTCTTTTTCACTCTGTCTGTCACACTCATCTCTTCCCCTCTCTGTCTCATTCTGTCTGTCTCATTCTGTCTGTCACACTCATCTCTTCCCCTCTCTGTCTCATTCTGTCTGTCTCATTCTGTCTGTCACACTCATCTCTTCCCCTCTCTGTCTCATTCTGTCTGTCTCATTCTGTCTGTCTTATTCTGTCTGTCACACTCATCTCTTCCCCTCTCTGTCTCATTCTGTCTGTCTCATTCTGTCTGTCACACTCATCTCTTCCCCTCTCTGTCTCATTCTGTCTGTCTCATTCTGTCTGTCACACTCATCTCTTCCCCTCTCTGTCTCATTCTGTCTGTCTCATTCTGTCTGTCAGACTCATCTCTTCCCCTCTCTGTCTCATTCTGTCTGTCTCATTCTGTCTTTCACACTCATCTCTTCCCCTCTCTGTCTCATTCTGTCTGTCTCATTCTGTCTGTCACACTCATCTCTTCCCCTCTCTGTCTCATTCTGTCTGTCTCATTCTGTCTGTCACACTCATCTCTTCCCTTCTCTGTCTCATTCTATCTGTCTCATTCTGTCTGTCTCATTCTGTCTGTCTCATTCTGTCTGTCACACTCATATCTTCCCTTCTCTGTCTCATTCTGTCTGTCACACTCATCTCTTTCCCTCTCTGTCCCATTCTGTCTGTCTCATTCTGTCTTTCACACTCATCTCTTCCCCTCTCTGTCTCATTCTGTCTGTTTCATCCTGTCTGTCTCATTCTTTCTGTCTCATCCTGTCTGTCTCACTCATCTCTTCCCCTCTCTGTCTCATTCTGCCTGTTTCATTCTGTCTTTCTCATTCTCCCTGTCACACTCATTTCTTCCCATCTCTGTCTCATTCTGTCTTTCACACTCATCTCTTCCCCTCTCTGTCTCATTCTGTCTGTCTCATTCTGTCCGTCTCACTCATCTCTTCCCCTCTCTGTCTCATTCTGTCTGTCTCATTCTGTCTGTCTCATTCTGTCTGTCTCATTCTGTCTGTCTCACTCATCTCTTCCCCTCTCTGTCTCATTCTGTCTGTCTCATTCTGTCTGTCTCATTCTGTCTGTCTCATTCTGTCTGTCACACTCATCTCTTCCCCTCTCTGTCTCATTCTGTCTGTCACACTCATCTCTTCCCCTCTCTGTCTCATTCTGTCTGTCTCATTCTGTCTGTCACACTCATCTCTTCCCCTCTCTGACTCATTCTGTCTGTCTCATTCTGTCTGTCACACTCATCTCTTCCCCTCTCTGTCTCATTCTGTCTGTTTCATTCTGTCTGTCACACTCATCTCTTCCCCTCTCTGTCTCATTCTGTCTGTCTCATTCTGTCTGTCACACTCTTCTCTTCCCCTCTCTGTCTCATTCTGTCTAACTCATTCTGTCTGTCACACTCATCTCTTCCCCTCTCTGTCTCATTCTGTCTGTCTCATTCTGTCTGTCACACTCATCTCTTCCCCTCTCTGTCTCATTCTGTCTGTCACACTCATCTCTTCCCCTCTCTGTCTCATTCTGTCTGTCTCATTCTGTCTGTCACACTCATCTCTTCCCCTCTCTGTCTCATTCTGTCTGTCTCATTCTGTCTGTCACACTCATCTCTTCCCCTCTCTGTCTCATTATGTCTGTCTCATTCTGTCTGTCACAGTCATCTCTTCCCCTCTCTGTCTCATTCTGTCTGTCTCATTCTGTCGGTCTCATTCTGTCTGTCTCATTCTGTCTGTCACAGTCATCTCTTCCCCTCTCTGTCTCATTCTGTCTGTCTCATTCTGTCTGTCTCATTCTGTCTGTTTCACTCTGTCTGTCACACTCATCTCTTCCCCTCTCTGTCTCATTCTGTCTGTCTCATTCTGTCTGTCACACTCATCTCTTCCCCTCTCTGTCTCATTCTGTCTGTCTCATTATGTCTGTCACTCTCATCTCTTCCCCTCTCTGTCTCATTCTGTCTGTCTCATTCTTTCTGTCTCATTCTGTCTGTCTCACTCATCTCTTCCCCTCTCTGTCTCATTATGTCTTTTTCACTCTGTCTGTCACACTCATCTCTTCCCCTCTCTGTCTCATTCTGTCTGTCTCATTCTGTCTGTCACACTCATCTCTTCCCCTCTCTGTCTCATTCTGTCTGTCTCATTCTGTCTGTCACACTCATCTCTTCCCCTCTCTGTCTCATTCTGTCTGTCTCATTCTGTCTGTCTTATTCTGTCTGTCACACTCATCTCTTCCCCTCTCTGTCTCATTCTGTCTGTCTCATTCTGTCTGTCACACTCATCTCTTCCCCTCTCTGTCTCATTCTGTCTGTCTCATTCTGTCTGTCACACTCATCTCTTCCCCTCTCTGTCTCATTCTGTCTGTCTCATTCTGTCTGTCAGACTCATCTCTTCCCCTCTCTGTCTCATTCTGTCTGTCTCATTCTGTCTTTCACACTCATCTCTTCCCCTCTCTGTCTCATTCTGTCTGTCTCATTCTGTCTGTCACACTCATCTCTTCCCCTCTCTGTCTCATTCTGTCTGTCTCATTCTGTCTGTCACACTCATCTCTTCCCTTCTCTGTCTCATTCTATCTGTCTCATTCTGTCTGTCTCATTCTGTCTGTCTCATTCTGTCTGTCACACTCATATCTTCCCTTCTCTGTCTCATTCTGTCTGTCACACTCATCTCTTTCCCTCTCTGTCCCATTCTGTCTGTCTCATTCTGTCTGTCACACTCATCTCTTCCCCTCTCTGTCTCATTCCGTCTGTTTCATCCTGTCTGTCTCATTCTTTCTGTCTCATCCTGTCTGTCTCACTCATCTCTTCCCCTCTCTGTCTCATTCTGCCTGTTTCATTCTGTCTTTCTCATTCTCCCTGTCACACTCATTTCTTCCCATCTCTGTCTCATTCTGTCTTTCACACTCATCTCTTCCCCTCTCTGTCTCATTCTGTCTGTCTCATTCTGTCCGTCTCACTCATCTCTTCCCCTCTCTGTCTCATTCTGTCTGTCTCATTCTGTCTGTCTCATTCTGTCTGTCTCATTCTGTCTGTCTCACTCATCTCTTCCCCTCTCTGTCTCATTCTGTCTGTCTCATTCTGTCTGTCTCATTCTGTCTGTCTCATTCTGTCTGTCACACTCATCTCTTCCCCTCTCTGTCTCATTCTGTCTGTCACACTCATCTCTTCCCCTCTCTGTCTCATTCTGTCTGCCACACTCATCTCTTCCCCTCTCTCTCTCATTCTGTCTGTCTCATTCTGTCTGTCACACTCATCTCTTCCCCTCTCTGTCTCATTCTGTCTGTAACACTCATCTCTTCCCCTCTCTGTCTCATTATGTCTGTCTCATTCTGTCTGTCACAGTCATCTCTTCCCCTCTCTGTCTCATTCTGTCTGTCTCATTCTGTCTGTCTCATTCTGTCTGTTTCACTCTGTCTGTCACACTCATCTCTTCCCCTCTCTCTCTCATTCTGTCTGTCTCATTCTGTCTGTCACACTCATCTCTTCCCCTCTCTGTCTCATTCTGTCTGTCTCATTCTGTCTGTCACACTCATCTCTTCCCCTCTCTGTCTTATTCTGTCTGTCTCATTCTGTCTGTCACAGTCATCTCTTCCCCTCTCTGTCTCATTCTATCTGTCTCATTCTGTCTGTCACACTCATCACTTCCCCTCTCTGTCTCATTCTTTCTGTCTTATTCTGTCTGTCTCACTCATCTCTTCCCCTCTCTGTCTCATTCTGTCTGTCTCATTCTGTCTGTCTCATTCTGTCTGTCACACTCATCTCTTCCCCTCTCTGTCTCATTCTGTCTGTCTCATTCTGTCTGTCACACTCATCTCTTCCCCTCTCTGTCTCATTCTGTCTGTCTCATTCTGTCTGTCACACTCATCTCTTCCCCTCTATGTCTCAGTCTGTCTGACTCATTCTGTCTGTCTCATTCTGTCTGTCAGACTCATCTCTTCCCCTCTCTGTCTCATTCTGTCTGTCACACTCATCTCTTCCCCTCTCTGTCTCATTCTGTCTGTCTCATTCTGTCGGTCTCATTCTCTCTGTCTCATTCTGTCTTTCACACTCATCTCTTCCTCACTCTGTCTCATTCTGTCTGTCATACTCATCTCTTCCCCTCTCTGTCTCATTCTGTCTGTCACACTCATCTCTTCCCCTCTCTGTATCATTCTGTCTGTCTCATTCTGTCTGTCACACTCATCTCTTCCCCTCTCTGTCTCATTCTGTCTTTTTCATTCTGTCTGTCACACTCATCTCTTCCCCTCTCTCTCTCATTCTGTCTGTCTCATTCTGTCTGTCACACTCATCTCTTCCCCTCTCTGTCTCATTCTGTCTGTCTCATTCTGTCTGTCACACTCATCTCTTCCCCTCTCTGTCTCATTCTGTCTGTCTCATTCTGTCTGTCACAGTCATCTCTTCCCCTCTCTGTCTCATTCTATCTGTCTCATTCTGTCTGTCACACTCATCACTTCCCCTCTCTGTCTCATTCTTTCTGTCTTATTCTGTCTGTCTCACTCATCTCTTCCCCTCTCTGTCTCATTCTGTCTGTCTCATTCTGTCTGTCTCATTCTGTCTGTCACACTCATCTCTTCCCCCCTCTGTCTCATTCTGTCTGTCTCATTCTGTCTGTCACACTCATCTCTTCCCCTCTATGTCTCAGTCTGTCTGACTCATTCTGTCTGTCTCATTCTGTCTGTCAGACTCATCTCTTCCCCTCTCTGTCTCATTCTGTCTGTCACACTCATCTCTTCCCCTCTCTGACTCATTCTGTCTGTCTCATTCTGTCTGTCACACTCATCTCTTCCCCTCTCTGTCCCATTGTGTCTGTTTCATTCTGTCTGTCACACTCATCTCTTCCCCTCTCTGTCTCTTTCTGTCTGTCTCATTCTGTCTGTCACACTCATCTCTTCCCCTCTCTGTCTCATTCTGTCTGTCTCATTCTGTCTGTCACACTCATCTCTTCCCCTCTCTGTCTCATTCTATCTGTCTCATTCTGTCTGTCACACTCATCACTTCCCCTCTCTGTCTCATTCTTTCTGTCTCATTCTGTCTGTCTCACTCATCTCTTCCCCTCTCTGTCTCATTCTGTCTGTCTCATTCTGTCTGTCTCATTCTGTCTGTCTCATTCTGTCTGTCTCACTCATCTCTTCCCCTCTCTGTCTAATTCTGTCTGTCTCATTCTGTCTGTCTCATACTGTCTGTCTCATTCTGTCTGTCACACTCATCTCTTCCCCTCTCTGTCTCATTCTGTCTGTCACACTCATCTCTTCCCCTCTCTGTCTCATTCTGTCTGCCACACTCATCTCTTCCCCTCTCTCTCTCATTCTGTCTGTCTCATTCTGTCTGTCACACTCATCTCTTCCCCTCTCTGTCTCATTCTGTCTGTAACACTCATCTCTTCCCCTCTCTGTCTCATTATGTCTGTCTCATTCTGTCTGTCACAGTCATCTCTTCCCCTCTCTGTCTCATTCTGTCTGTCTCATTCTGTCTGTCTCATTCTGTCTGTTTCACTCTGTCTGTCACACTCATCTCTTCCCCTCTCTGTCTCATTCTGTCTGTCTCATTATGTCTGTCACTCTCATCTCTACCCCTCTCTGTCTCATTCTATCTGTCTCATTCTGTCTGTCTCATTCTGTCTGTCTCATTCTGTCTGTCTCACTCATCTCTTCCCCACTCTGTCTCATTCTTTCTGTCATACTCATCTCTTCACCTCTCTGTCTCATTCTGTCTGTCTCATTCTGTCTGTCACACTCATCTCTTCCCCTCTCTGACTCATTCTGTCTGTCTCATTCTGTCTGTCACACTCATCTCTTCCCCTCTCTGTCTCATTCTGTCTGTTTCATTCTGTCTGTCACACTCATCTCTTCCCCTCTCTGTCTCATTCTGTCTGTCTCATTCTGTCTGTCACACTCATCTCTTCCCCTCTCTGTCTCATTCTGTCTGTCTCATTCTGTCTGTCACACTCATCTCTTCCCCTCTCTGTCTCATTCTGTCTGTCTCATTCTGTCTGTCACACTCATCTCTTCCCCTCTCTGTCTCATTCTGTCTGTCTCATTCTGTCTGTCACACTCATCTCTTCCCCTCTCTGTCTCATTCTTTCTGTCTCATTCTGTCTGTCACACTCATCTCTTCCCCTCTCTGTCTCATTCTGTCTGTCTCATTCTGTCTGTCACACTCATCTCTTCCCCTCTCTGTCTAATTATGTCTGTCTCATTCTGTCTGTCACAGTCATCTCTTCCCCTCTCTGTCTCATTCTGTCTGTCTCATTCTGTCGGTCTCATTCTGTCTGTCTCATTCTGTCTGTCACACTCATCTCTTCCCCTCTCTGTCTCATTATGTCTGTCTCATTCTGTCTGTCACAGTCATCTCTTCCCCTCTCTGTCTCATTCTGTCTGTCTCATTCTGTCTGTCTCATTCTGTCTGTTTCACTCTGTCTGTCACACTCATCTCTTCCCCTCTCTGTCTCATTCTGTCTGTCTCATTCTGTCTGTCACACTCATCTCTTCCCCTCTCTGTCTCATTCTGTCTGTCTCATTCTTTCTGTCTCATTCTGTCTGTCTCACTCATCTCTTCCCCTCTCTGTCTCATTATGTCTTTTTCACTCTGTCTGTCACACTCATCTCTTCCCCTCTCTGTCTCATTCTGTCTGTCTCATTCTGTCTGTCACACTCATCTCTTCCCCTCTCTGTCTCATTCTGTCTGTCTCATTCTGTCTGTCACACTCATCTCTTCCCCTCTCTGTCTCATTCTGTCTGTCTCATTCTGTCTGTCTTATTCTGTCTGTCACACTCATCTCTTCCCCTCTCTGTCTCATTCTGTCTGTCTCATTCTGTCTGTCACACTCATCTCTTCCCCTCTCTGTCTCATTCTGTCTGTCTCATTCTGTCTGTCACACTCATCTCTTCCCCTCTCTGTCTCATTCTGTCTGTCTCATTCTGTCTGTCAGACTCATCTCTTCCCCTCTCTGTCTCATTCTGTCTGTCTCATTCTGTCTTTCACACTCATCTCTTCCCCTCTCTGTCTCATTCTGTCTGTCTCATTCTGTCTGTCACACTCATCTCTTCCCCTCTCTGTCTCATTCTGTCTGTCTCATTCTGTCTGTCACACTCATCTCTTCCCTTCTCTGTCTCATTCTATCTGTCTCATTCTGTCTGTCTCATTCTGTCTGTCTCATTCTGTCTGTCACACTCATATCTTCCCTTCTCTGTCTCATTCTGTCTGTCACACTCATCTCTTTCCCTCTCTGTCCCATTCTGTCTGTCTCATTCTGTCTTTCACACTCATCTCTTCCCCTCTCTGTCTCATTCTGTCTGTTTCATCCTGTCTGTCTCATTCTTTCTGTCTCATCCTGTCTGTCTCACTCATCTCTTCCCCTCTCTGTCTCATTCTGCCTGTTTCATTCTGTCTTTCTCATTCTCCCTGTCACACTCATTTCTTCCCATCTCTGTCTCATTCTGTCTTTCACACTCATCTCTTCCCCTCTCTGTCTCATTCTGTCTGTCTCATTCTGTCCGTCTCACTCATCTCTTCCCCTCTCTGTCTCATTCTGTCTGTCTCATTCTGTCTGTCTCATTCTGTCTGTCTCATTCTGTCTGTCTCACTCATCTCTTCCCCTCTCTGTCTCATTCTGTCTGTCTCATTCTGTCTGTCTCATTCTGTCTGTCTCATTCTGTCTGTCACACTCATCTCTTCCCCTCTCTGTCTCATTCTGTCTGTCACACTCATCTCTTCCCCTCTCTGTCTCATTCTGTCTGTCTCATTCTGTCTGTCACACTCATCTCTTCCCCTCTCTGACTCATTCTGTCTGTCTCATTCTGTCTGTCACACTCATCTCTTCCCCTCTCTGTCTCATTCTGTCTGTTTCATTCTGTCTGTCACACTCATCTCTTCCCCTCTCTGTCTCATTCTGTCTGTCTCATTCTGTCTGTCACACTCTTCTCTTCCCCTCTCTGTCTCATTCTGTCTAACTCATTCTGTCTGTCACACTCATCTCTTCCCCTCTCTGTCTCATTCTGTCTGTCTCATTCTGTCTGTCACACTCATCTCTTCCCCTCTCTGTCTCATTCTGTCTGTCACACTCATCTCTTCCCCTCTCTGTCTCATTCTGTCTGTCTCATTCTGTCTGTCACACTCATCTCTTCCCCTCTCTGTCTCATTCTGTCTGTCTCATTCTGTCTGTCACACTCATCTCTTCCCCTCTCTGTCTCATTATGTCTGTCTCATTCTGTCTGTCACAGTCATCTCTTCCCCTCTCTGTCTCATTCTGTCTGTCTCATTCTGTCGGTCTCATTCTGTCTGTCTCATTCTGTCTGTCTCATTCTGTCTGTCACACTCATCTCTTCCCCTCTCTGTCTCATTCTGTCTGTCTCATTCTGTCTGTCACACTCATCTCTTCCCCTCTCTGTCTCATTCTGTCTGTCAGACTCATCTCTTCCCCTCTCTGTCTCATTCTGTCTGTCTCATTCTGTCTTTCACACTCATCTCTTCCCCTCTCTGTCTCATTCTGTCTGTCTCATTCTGTCTGTCACACTCATCTCTTCCCCTCTCTGTCTCATTCTGTCTGTCTCATTCTGTCTGTCACACTCATCTCTTCCCTTCTCTGTCTCATTCTATCTGTCTCATTCTGTCTGTCTCATTCTGTCTGTCTCATTCTGTCTGTCACACTCATATCTTCCCTTCTCTGTCTCATTCTGTCTGTCACACTCATCTCTTTCCCTCTCTGTCCCATTCTGTCTGTCTCATTCTGTCTGTCACACTCATCTCTTCCCCTCTCTGTCTCATTCCGTCTGTTTCATCCTGTCTGTCTCATTCTTTCTGTCTCATCCTGTCTGTCTCACTCATCTCTTCCCCTCTCTGTCTCATTCTGCCTGTTTCATTCTGTCTTTCTCATTCTCCCTGTCACACTCATTTCTTCCCATCTCTGTCTCATTCTGTCTTTCACACTCATCTCTTCCCCTCTCTGTCTCATTCTGTCTGTCTCATTCTGTCCGTCTCACTCATCTCTTCCCCTCTCTGTCTCATTCTGTCTGTCTCATTCTGTCTGTCTCATTCTGTCTGTCTCATTCTGTCTGTCTCACTCATCTCTTCCCCTCTCTGTCTCATTCTGTCTGTCTCATTCTGTCTGTCTCATTCTGTCTGTCTCATTCTGTCTGTCACACTCATCTCTTCCCCTCTCTGTCTCATTCTGTCTGTCACACTCATCTCTTCCCCTCTCTGTCTCATTCTGTCTGCCACACTCATCTCTTCCCCTCTCTCTCTCATTCTGTCTGTCTCATTCTGTCTGTCACACTCATCTCTTCCCCTCTCTGTCTCATTCTGTCTGTAACACTCATCTCTTCCCCTCTCTGTCTCATTATGTCTGTCTCATTCTGTCTGTCACAGTCATCTCTTCCCCTCTCTGTCTCATTCTGTCTGTCTCATTCTGTCTGTCTCATTCTGTCTGTTTCACTCTGTCTGTCACACTCATCTCTTCCCCTCTCTCTCTCATTCTGTCTGTCTCATTCTGTCTGTCACACTCATCTCTTCCCCTCTCTGTCTCATTCTGTCTGTCTCATTCTGTCTGTCACACTCATCTCTTCCCCTCTCTGTCTTATTCTGTCTGTCTCATTCTGTCTGTCACAGTCATCTCTTCCCCTCTCTGTCTCATTCTATCTGTCTCATTCTGTCTGTCACACTCATCACTTCCCCTCTCTGTCTCATTCTTTCTGTCTTATTCTGTCTGTCTCACTCATCTCTTCCCCTCTCTGTCTCATTCTGTCTGTCTCATTCTGTCTGTCTCATTCTGTCTGTCACACTCATCTCTTCCCCTCTCTGTCTCATTCTGTCTGTCTCATTCTGTCTGTCACACTCATCTCTTCCCCTCTCTGTCTCATTCTGTCTGTCTCATTCTGTCTGTCACACTCATCTCTTCCCCTCTATGTCTCAGTCTGTCTGACTCATTCTGTCTGTCTCATTCTGTCTGTCAGACTCATCTCTTCCCCTCTCTGTCTCATTCTGTCTGTCACACTCATCTCTTCCCCTCTTTGTCTCATTCTGTCTGTCTCATTCTGTCGGTCTCATTCTCTCTGTCTCATTCTGTCTTTCACACTCATCTCTTCCTCACTCTGTCTCATTCTGTCTGTCATACTCATCTCTTCACCTCTCTGTCTCATTCTGTCTGTCACACTCATCTCTTCCCCTCTCTGTATCATTCTGTCTGTCTCATTCTGTCTGTCACACTCATCTCTTCCCCTCTCTGTCTCATTCTGTCTTTTTCATTCTGTCTGTCACACTCATCTCTTCCCCTCTCTCTCTCATTCTGTCTGTCTCATTCTGTCTGTCACACTCATCTCTTCCCCTCTCTGTCTCATTCTGTCTGTCTCATTCTGTCTGTCACACTCATCTCTTCCCCTCTCTGTCTCATTCTGTCTGTCTCATTCTGTCTGTCACAGTCATCTCTTCCCCTCTCTGTCTCATTCTATCTGTCTCATTCTGTCTGTCACACTCATCACTTCCCCTCTCTGTCTCATTCTTTCTGTCTTATTCTGTCTGTCTCACTCATCTCTTCCCCTCTCTGTCTCATTCTGTCTGTCTCATTCTGTCTGTCTCATTCTGTCTGTCACACTCATCTCTTCCCCCCTCTGTCTCATTCTGTCTGTCTCATTCTGTCTGTCACACTCATCTCTTCCCCTCTATGTCTCAGTCTGTCTGACTCATTCTGTCTGTCTCATTCTGTCTGTCAGACTCATCTCTTCCCCTCTCTGTCTCATTCTGTCTGTCACACTCATCTCTTCCCCTCTCTGACTCATTCTGTCTGTCTCATTCTGTCTGTCACACTCATCTCTTCCCCTCTCTGTCCCATTGTGTCTGTTTCATTCTGTCTGTCACACTCATCTCTTCCCCTCTCTGTCTCTTTCTGTCTGTCTCATTCTGTCTGTCACACTCATCTCTTCCCCTCTCTGTCTCATTCTGTCTGTCTCATTCTGTCTGTCACACTCATCTCTTCCCCTCTCTGTCTCATTCTATCTGTCTCATTCTGTCTGTCACACTCATCACTTCCCCTCTCTGTCTCATTCTTTCTGTCTCATTCTGTCTGTCTCACTCATCTCTTCCCCTCTCTGTCTCATTCTGTCTGTCTCATTCTGTCTGTCTCATTCTGTCTGTCACACTCATCTCTTCCCCTCTCTGTCTCATTCTGTCTGTCTCATTCTGTCTGTCACACTCATCTCTTCCCCTCTCTGTCTCAGTCTGTCTGACTCATTCTGTCTGTCTCATTCTGTCTGTCACACTCATCTCTTCCCCTCTCTGTCTCATTCTGTCTGTCACACTCATCTCTTCCCCTCTCTGACTCATTCTGTCTGTCTCATTCTGTCTGTCACACTCATCTCTTCCCCTCTCTGTCCCATTGTGTCTGTTTCATTCTGTCTGTCACACTCATCTCTTCCCCTCTCTGTCTCATTCTGTCTGTCTCATTCTGTCTGTCACACTCATCTCTTCCCCTCTCTGTCTCATTATGTCTGTCTCATTCTGTCTGTCACAGTCATCTCTTCCCCTCTCTGTCTCATTCTGTCTGTCTCATTCTGTCGGTCTCATTCATCTCTTCCCCTCTCTGTCTCATTCTGTCTGTCTCATTCTGTCTGTCACACTCATCTCTTCCCCTCTCTGTCTCATTATGTCTGTCTCATTCTGTCTGTCACAGTCATCTCTTCCCCTCTCTGTCTCATTCTGTCTGTCTCATTCTGTCGGTCTCATTCTGTCTGTCTCATTCTGTCTGTCACACTCATCTCTTCCCCTCTCTGTCTCATTCTGTCTGTCTCATTCTGTCTGTCACAGTCATCTCTTCCCCTCTCTGTCTCATTCTGTCTGTCTCATTCTGTCGGTCTCATTCTGTCTGTCTCATTCTGTCTGTCACACTCATCTCTTCCCCTCTCTGTCTCATTATGTCTGTCTCATTCTGTCTGTCACACTCATCTCTTCCCCTCTCTGTCCCATTGTGTCTGTTTCATTCTGTCTGTCACACTCATCTCTTCCCCTCTCTGTCTCATTCTGTCTGTCTCATTCTGTCTGTCACACTCATCTCTTCCCCTCTCTGTCTCATTCTGTCTGTCTCATTCTGTCTGTCACACTCATCTCTTCCCCTCTCTGTCTCATTCTGTCTTTTTCATTCTGTCTGTCACACTCATCTCTTCCCCTCTCTCTCTCATTCTGTCTGTCTCATTCTGTCTGTCACACTCATCTCTTCCCCTCTCTGTCTCATTCTGTCTGTCTCATTCTGTCTGTCACACTCATCTCTTCCCCTCTCTGTCTCATTCTGTCTGTCTCATTCTGTCTGTCACAGTCATCTCTTCCCCTCTCTGTCTCATTCTATCTGTCTCATTCTGTCTGTCACACTCATCACTTCCCCTCTCTGTCTCATTCTTTCTGTCTTATTCTGTCTGTCTCACTCATCTCTTCCCCTCTCTGTCTCATTCTGTCTGTCTCATTCTGTCTGTCTCATTCTGTCTGTCACACTCATCTCTTCCCCCCTCTGTCTCATTCTGTCTGTCTCATTCTGTCTGTCACACTCATCTCTTCCCCTCTATGTCTCAGTCTGTCTGACTCATTCTGTCTGTCTCATTCTGTCTGTCAGACTCATCTCTTCCCCTCTCTGTCTCATTCTGTCTGTCACACTCATCTCTTCCCCTCTCTGACTCATTCTGTCTGTCTCATTCTGTCTGTCACACTCATCTCTTCCCCTCTCTGTCCCATTGTGTCTGTTTCATTCTGTCTGTCACACTCATCTCTTCCCCTCTCTGTCTCTTTCTGTCTGTCTCATTCTGTCTGTCACACTCATCTCTTCCCCTCTCTGTCTCATTCTGTCTGTCTCATTCTGTCTGTCACACTCATCTCTTCCCCTCTCTGTCTCATTCTATCTGTCTCATTCTGTCTGTCACACTCATCACTTCCCCTCTCTGTCTCATTCTTTCTGTCTCATTCTGTCTGTCTCACTCATCTCTTCCCCTCTCTGTCTCATTCTGTCTGTCTCATTCTGTCTGTCTCATTCTGTCTGTCACACTCATCTCTTCCCCTCTCTGTCTCATTCTGTCTGTTTCATTCTGTCTGTCACACTCATCTCTTCCCCTCTCTGTCTCAGTCTGTCTGACTCATTCTGTCTGTCTCATTCTGTCTGTCACACTCATCTCTTCCCCTCTCTGTCTCATTCTGTCTGTCACACTCATCTCTTCCCCTCTCTGTCTCATTCTGTCTGTCTCATTCTGTCTGTCACACTCATCTCTTCCCCTCTCTGTCTCATTCTGTCTGTCTCATTCTGTCTGTCACACTCATCTCTTCCCCTCTCTGTCTCATTCTGTCTGTCTCTTTCTGTCTGTCTCATTCTGTCTGTCACACTCATCTCTTCCCCTCTCTGTCTCATTCTGTCTGTCTCATTCTGTCTGTCACACTTATCACTTCCAATCTCTGTCTCATTCTTTCTGTCTCATTCTGTCTGTCTCACTCATCTCTTCCCCTCTCTGTCTCATTCTGTCTGTCTCATTCTGTCTGTCTCATTCTGTCTGTCACACTCATCTCTTCCCCTCTCTGTCTCATTCTGTCTGTCTCATTCTGTCTGTCACACTCATCTCTTCCCCTCTCTGTCTCAGTCTGTCTGACTCATTCTGTCTGTCTCATTCTGTCTGTCACACTCATCTCTTCCCCTCTCTGTCTCATTCTGTCTGTCACACTCATCTCTTCCCCTCTCTGACTCATTCTGTCTGTCTCATTCTGTCTGTCACACTCATCTCTTCCCCTCTCTGTCCCATTGTGTCTGTTTCATTCTGTCTGTCACACTCATCTCTTCCCCTCTCTGTCTCATTCTGTCTGTCTCATTCTGTCTGTCACTCTCATCTCTTCCCCTCTCTGTCTCATTCTGTCTGTCTCATTCTTTCTGTCTCATTCTGTCTGTCTCACTCATCTCTTCCCCTCTCTGTCTCATTATGTCTTTTTCACTCTGTCTGTCACATTCATCTCTTCCCCTCTCTGTCCCATTCTGTCTGTCTCATTCTGTCTGTCACACTCATCTCTTCCCCTCTCTGTCTCATTCTGTCTGTCTCATTCTGTCTGTCACACTCATCTCTTCCCCTCTCTGTCTCATTCTGTCTGTCTCATTCTGTCTGTCTTATTCTGTCTGTCACACTCATCTCTTCCCCTCTCTGTCTCATTCTGTCTGTCTCATTCTGTCTGTCACACTCATCTCTTCCCCTCTCTGTCTCATTCTGTCTGTCTCATTCTGTCTGTCACACTCATCTCTTCCCCTCTCTGTCTCATTCTGTCTGTCTCATTCTGTCTGTCAGACTCATCTCTTCCCCTCTCTGTCTCATTCTGTCTGTCTCATTCTGTCTGTCACACTCATCTCTTCCCCTCTCTGTCTCATTCTGTCTGTCTCATTCTGTCTGTCACACTCATCTCTTCCCTTCTCTGTCTCATTCTATCTGTCTCATTCTGTCTGTCTCATTCTGTCTGTCTCATTCTGTCTGTCACACTCATATCTTCCCTTCTCTGTCTCATTCTGTCTGTCACACTCATCTCTTTCCCTCTCTGTCCCATTCTGTCTGTCTCATTCTGTCTGTCACACTCATCTCTTCCCCTCTCTGTCTCATTCCGTCTGTTTCATCCTGTCTGTCTCATTCTTTCTGTCTCATCCTGTCTGTCTCACTCATCTCTTCCCCTCTCTGTCTCATTCTGCCTGTTTCATTCTGTCTTTCTCATTCTCCCTGTCACACTCATTTCTTCCCATCTCTGTCTCATTCTGTCTTTCACACTCATCTCTTCCCCTCTCTGTCTCATTCTGTCTGTCTCATTCTGTCCGTCTCACTCATCTCTTCCCCTCTCTGTCTCATTCTGTCTGTCTCATTCTGTCTGTCTCATTCTGTCTGTCTCATTCTGTCTGTCTCACTCATCTCTTCCCCTCTCTGTCTCATTCTGTCTGTCTCATTCTGTCTGTCTCATTCTGTCTGTCTCATTCTGTCTGTCACACTCATCTCTTCCCCTCTCTGTCTCATTCTGTCTGTCACACTCATCTCTTCCCCTCTCTGTCTCATTCTGTCTGCCACACTCATCTCTTCCCCTCTCTCTCTCATTCTGTCTGTCTCATTCTGTCTGTCACACTCATCTCTTCCCCTCTCTGTCTCATTCTGTCTGTAACACTCATCTCTTCCCCTCTCTGTCTCATTATGTCTGTCTCATTCTGTCTGTCACAGTCATCTCTTCCCCTCTCTGTCTCATTCTGTCTGTCTCATTCTGTCTGTCTCATTCTGTCTGTTTCACTCTGTCTGTCACACTCATCTCTTCCCCTCTCTCTCTCATTCTGTCTGTCTCATTCTGTCTGTCACACTCATCTCTTCCCCTCTCTGTCTCATTCTGTCTGTCTCATTCTGTCTGTCACACTCATCTCTTCCCCTCTCTGTCTTATTCTGTCTGTCTCATTCTGTCTGTCACAGTCATCTCTTCCCCTCTCTGTCTCATTCTATCTGTCTCATTCTGTCTGTCACACTCATCACTTCCCCTCTCTGTCTCATTCTTTCTGTCTTATTCTGTCTGTCTCACTCATCTCTTCCCCTCTCTGTCTCATTCTGTCTGTCTCATTCTGTCTGTCTCATTCTGTCTGTCACACTCATCTCTTCCCCTCTCTGTCTCATTCTGTCTGTCTCATTCTGTCTGTCACACTCATCTCTTCCCCTCTCTGTCTCATTCTGTCTGTCTCATTCTGTCTGTCACACTCATCTCTTCCCCTCTATGTCTCAGTCTGTCTGACTCATTCTGTCTGTCTCATTCTGTCTGTCAGACTCATCTCTTCCCCTCTCTGTCTCATTCTGTCTGTCACACTCATCTCTTCCCCTCTCTGTCTCATTCTGTCTGTCTCATTCTGTCGGTCTCATTCTCTCTGTCTCATTCTGTCTTTCACACTCATCTCTTCCTCACTCTGTCTCATTCTGTCTGTCATACTCATCTCTTCACCTCTCTGTCTCATTCTGTCTGTCACACTCATCTCTTCCCCTCTCTGTATCATTCTGTCTGTCTCATTCTGTCTGTCACACTCATCTCTTCCCCTCTCTGTCTCATTCTGTCTTTTTCATTCTGTCTGTCACACTCATCTCTTCCCCTCTCTCTCTCATTCTGTCTGTCTCATTCTGTCTGTCACACTCATCTCTTCCCCTCTCTGTCTCATTCTGTCTGTCTCATTCTGTCTGTCACACTCATCTCTTCCCCTCTCTGTCTCATTCTGTCTGTCTCATTCTGTCTGTCACAGTCATCTCTTCCCCTCTCTGTCTCATTCTATCTGTCTCATTCTGTCTGTCACACTCATCACTTCCCCTCTCTGTCTCATTCTTTCTGTCTTATTCTGTCTGTCTCACTCATCTCTTCCCCTCTCTGTCTCATTCTGTCTGTCTCATTCTGTCTGTCTCATTCTGTCTGTCACACTCATCTCTTCCCCCCTCTGTCTCATTCTGTCTGTCTCATTCTGTCTGTCACACTCATCTCTTCCCCTCTATGTCTCAGTCTGTCTGACTCATTCTGTCTGTCTCATTCTGTCTGTCAGACTCATCTCTTCCCCTCTCTGTCTCATTCTGTCTGTCACACTCATCTCTTCCCCTCTCTGACTCATTCTGTCTGTCTCATTCTGTCTGTCACACTCATCTCTTCCCCTCTCTGTCCCATTGTGTCTGTTTCATTCTGTCTGTCACACTCATCTCTTCCCCTCTCTGTCTCTTTCTGTCTGTGTCATTCTGTCTGTCACACTCATCTCTTCCCCTCTCTGTCTCATTCTGTCTGTCTCATTCTGTCTGTCACACTCATCTCTTCCCCTCTCTGTCTCATTCTATCTGTCTCATTCTGTCTGTCACACTCATCACTTCCCCTCTCTGTCTCATTCTTTCTGTCTCATTCTGTCTGTCTCACTCATCTCTTCCCCTCTCTGTCTCATTCTGTCTGTCTCATTCTGTCTGTCTCATTCTGTCTGTCACACTCATCTCTTCCCCTCTCTGTCTCATTCTGTCTGTCTCATTCTGTCTGTCACACTCATCTCTTCCCCTCTCTGTCTCAGTCTGTCTGACTCATTCTGTCTGTCTCATTCTGTCTGTCACACTCATCTCTTCCCCTCTCTGTCTCATTCTGTCTGTCACACTCATCTCTTCCCCTCTCTGACTCATTCTGTCTGTCTCATTCTGTCTGTCACACTCATCTCTTCCCCTCTCTGTCCCATTGTGTCTGTTTCATTCTGTCTGTCACACTCATCTCTTCCCCTCTCTGTCTCATTCTGTCTGTCTCATTCTGTCTGTCACACTCATCTCTTCCCCTCTCTGTCTCATTCTGTCTGTCTCATTCTGTCTGTCACACTCATCTCTTCCCCTCTCTGTCTCATTCTGTCTGTCTCATTCTGTCTGTCACACTCATCTCTTCCCCTCTCTGTCTCATTATGTCTGTCTCATTCTGTCTGTCACAGTCATCTCTTCCCCTCTCTGTCTCATTCTGTCTGTCTCATTCTGTCGGTCTCATTCTGTCTGTCTCATTCTGTCTGTCACACTCATCTCTTCCCCTCTCTGTCTCATTCTGTCTGTCTCATTCTGTCTGTCACAGTCATCTCTTCCCCTCTCTGTCTCATTCTGTCTGTCTCATTCTGTCGGTCTCATTCTGTCTGTCTCATTCTGTCTGTCACACTCATCTCTTCCCCTCTCTGTCTCATAATGTCTGTCTCATTCTGTCTGTCACACTCATCTCTTCCCCTCTCTGTCCCATTGTGTCTGTTTCATTCTGTCTGTCACACTCATCTCTTCCCCTCTCTGTCTCATTCTGTCTGTCTCATTCTGTCTGTCACACTCATCTCTTCCCCTCTCTGTCTCATTCTGTCTGTCTCATTCTGTCTGTCACACTCATCTCTTCCCCTCTCTGTCTCATTCTGTCTTTTTCATTCTGTCTGTCACACTCATCTCTTCCCCTCTCTCTCTCATTCTGTCTGTCTCATTCTGTCTGTCACACTCATCTCTTCCCCTCTCTGTCTCATTCTGTCTGTCTCATTCTGTCTGTCACACTCATCTCTTCCCCTCTCTGTCTCATTCTGTCTGTCTCATTCTGTCTGTCACAGTCATCTCTTCCCCTCTCTGTCTCATTCTATCTGTCTCATTCTGTCTGTCACACTCATCACTTCCCCTCTCTGTCTCATTCTTTCTGTCTTATTCTGTCTGTCTCACTCATCTCTTCCCCTCTCTGTCTCATTCTGTCTGTCTCATTCTGTCTGTCTCATTCTGTCTGTCACACTCATCTCTTCCCCCCTCTGTCTCATTCTGTCTGTCTCATTCTGTCTGTCACACTCATCTCTTCCCCTCTATGTCTCAGTCTGTCTGACTCATTCTGTCTGTCTCATTCTGTCTGTCAGACTCATCTCTTCCCCTCTCTGTCTCATTCTGTCTGTCACACTCATCTCTTCCCCTCTCTGACTCATTCTGTCTGTCTCATTCTGTCTGTCACACTCATCTCTTCCCCTCTCTGTCCCATTGTGTCTGTTTCATTCTGTCTGTCACACTCATCTCTTCCCCTCTCTGTCTCTTTCTGTCTGTCTCATTCTGTCTGTCACACTCATCTCTTCCCCTCTCTGTCTCATTCTGTCTGTCTCATTCTGTCTGTCACACTCATCTCTTCCCCTCTGTCTCATTCTATCTGTCTCATTCTGTCTGTCACACTCATCACTTCCCCTCTCTGTCTCATTCTTTCTGTCTCATTCTGTCTGTCTCACTCATCTCTTCCCCTCTCTGTCTCATTCTGTCTGTCTCATTCTGTCTGTCTCATTCTGTCTGTCACACTCATCTCTTCCCCTCTCTGTCTCATTCTGTCTGTCTCATTCTGTCTGTCACACTCATCTCTTCCCCTCTCTGTCTCAGTCTGTCTGACTCATTCTGTCTGTCTCATTCTGTCTGTCACACTCATCTCTTCCCCTCTCTGTCTCATTCTGTCTGTCACACTCATCTCTTCCCCTCTCTGTCTCATTCTGTCTGTCTCATTCTGTCTGTCACACTCATCTCTTCCCCTCTCTGTCTCATTCTGTCTGTCTCATTCTGTCTGTCACACTCATCTCTTCCCCTCTCTGTCTCATTCTGTCTGTCTCTTTCTGTCTGTCTCATTCTGTCTGTCACACTCATCTCTTCCCCTCTCTGTCTCATTCTGTCTGTCTCATTCTGTCTGTCACACTTATCACTTCCCCTCTCTGTCTCATTCTTTCTGTCTCATTCTGTCTGTCTCACTCATCTCTTCCCCTCTCTGTCTCATTCTGTCTGTCTCATTCTGTCTGTCTCATTCTGTCTGTCACACTCATCTCTTCCCCTCTCTGTCTCATTCTGTCTGTCTCATTCTGTCTGTCACACTCATCTCTTCCCCTCTCTGTCTCAGTCTGTCTGACTCATTCTGTCTGTCTCATTCTGTCTGTCACACTCATCTCTTCCCCTCTCTGTCTCATTCTGTCTGTCACACTCATCTCTTCCCCTCTCTGACTCATTCTGTCTGTCTCATTCTGTCTGTCACACTCATCTCTTCCCCTCTCTGTCCCATTGTGTCTGTTTCATTCTGTCTGTCACACTCATCTCTTCCCCTCTCTGTCTCATTCTGTCTGTCTCATTCTGTCTGTCACACTCATCTCTTCCCCTCTCTGTCTCATTCTGTCTGTCTCATTCTGTCTGTCACACTCATCTCTTCCCCTCTCTGTCTCATTCTGTCTGTCTCATTCTGTCTGTCACACTCATCTCTTCCCCTCTCTGTCTCATTATGTCTGTCTCATTCTGTCTGTCACAGTCATCTCTTCCCCTCTCTGTCTCATTCTGTCTGTCTCATTCTGTCGGTCTCATTCTGTCTGTCTCATTCTGTCTGTCACACTCATCTCTTCCCCTCTCTGTCTCATTATGTCTGTCTCATTCTGTCTGTCACAGTCATCTCTTCCCCTCTCTGTCTCATTCTGTCTGTCTCATTCTGTCTGTCTCATTCTGTCTGTTTCACTCTGTCTGTCACACTCATCTCTTCCCCTCTCTGTCTAATTCTGTCTGTCTCATTCTGTCTGTCACACTCATCTCTTCCCCTCTCTGTCTCATTCTGTCTGTCTCATTATGTCTGTCACTCTCATCTCTTCCCCTCTCTGTCTCATTCTGTCTGTCTCATTCTTTCTGTCTCATTCTGTCTGTCTCACTCATCTCTTCCCCTCTCTGTCTCATTATGTCTTTTTCACTCTGTCTGTCACACTCATCTCTTCCCCTCTCTGTCTCATTCTGTCTGTCTCATTCTGTCTGTCACACTCATCTCTTCCCCTCTCTGTCTCATTCTGTCTGTCTCATTCTGTCTGTCACACTCATCTCTTCCCCTCTCTGTCTCATTCTGTCTGTCTCATTCTGTCTGTCTTATTCTGTCTGTCACACTCATCTCTTCCCCTCTCTGTCTCATTCTGTCTGTCTCATTCTGTCTGTCACACTCATCTCTTCCCCTCTCTGTCTCATTCTGTCTGTCTCATTCTGTCTGTCTCATTCTGTCTGTCAGACTCATCTCTTCCCCTCTCTGTCTCATTCTGTCTGTCTCATTCTGTCTTTCACACTCATCTCTTCCCCTCTCTGTCTCATTCTGTCTGTCTCATTCTGTCTGTCACACTCATCTCTTCCCCTTTCTGTCTCATTCTGTCTGTCTCATTCTGTCTGTCACACTCATCTCTTCCCTTCTCTGTCTCATTCTATCTGTCTCATTCTGTCTGTCTCATTCTGTCTGTCTCATTCTGTCTGTCACACTCATCTCTTTCCCTCTCTGTCCCATTCTGTCTGTCTCATTCTGTCTGTCACACTCATCTCTTCCCCTCTCTGTCTCATTCTGTCTGTCTCATTCTGTCTGTCTCATTCTGTCTGTCTCATTCTGTCTGTCACACTCATCTCTCCCCCTCTCTGTCTCATTCTGTCTGTCTCATTCTGTCTGTCACACTCATCTCTTCCCCTCTCTGTCTCATTCTGTCTGTCTCATTCTGTCTGTCACACTCATCTCTTCCCCTCTATGTCTCAGTCTGTCTGACTCATTCTGTCTGTCTCATTCTGTCTGTCAGACTCATCTTTTCCCCTCTCTGTCTCATTCTGTCTGTCACACTCATCTCTTCCCCTCTCTGACTCATTCTGTCTGTCTCATTCTGTCTGTCACACTCATCTCTTCCCCTCTCTGTCCCATTGTGTCTGTTTCATTCTGTCTGTCACACTCATCTCTTCCCCTCTCTGTCTCTTTCTGTCTGTCTCATTCTGTCTGTCACACTCATCTCTTCCCCTCTCTGTCTCATTCTGTCTGTCTCATTCTGTCTGTCACACTCATCTCTTCCCCTCTCTGTCTCATTCTATCTGTCTCATTCTGTCTGTCACACTCATCACTTCCCCTCTCTGTCTCATTCTTTCTGTCTCATTCTGTCTGTCTCACTCATCTCTTCCCCTCTCTGTCTCATTCTGTCTGTCTCATTCTGTCTGTCTCATTCTGTCTGTCACACTCATCTCTTCCCCTCTCTGTCTCATTCTGTCTGTCTCATTCTGTCTGTCACACTCATCTCTTCCCCTCTCTGTCTCAGTCTGTCTGACTCATTCTGTCTGTCTCATTCTGTCTGTCACACTCATCTCTTCCCCTCTCTGTCTCATTCTGTCTGTCACACTCATCTCTTCCCCTCTCTGTCCCATTGTGTCTGTTTCATTCTGTCTGTCACACTCATCTCTTCCCCTCTCTGTCTCATTCTGTCTGTCTCATTCTGTCTGTCACACTCATCTCTTCCCCTCTCTGTCTCATTCTGTCTGTCTCATTCTGTCTGTCACACTCATCTCTTCCCCTCTCTGTCTCATTCTGTCTGTCTCATTCTGTATGTCACACTCATCTCTTCCCCTCTCTGTCTCATTATGTCTGTCTCATTCTGTCTGTCACAGTCATCTCTTCCCCTCTCTGTCTCATTCTGTCTGTCTCATTCTGTCGGTCTCATTCTGTCTGTCTCATTCTGTCTGTCACACTCATCTCTTCCCCTCTCTGTCTCATTATGTCTGTCTCATTCTGTCTGTCACAGTCATCTCTTCCCCTCTCTGTCTCATTCTGTCTGTCTCATTCTGTCTGTCTCATTCTGTCTGTTTCACTCTGTCTGTCACACTCATCTCTTCCCCTCTCTGTCTCATTCTGTCTGTCTCATTCTGTCTGTCACACTCATCTCTTCCCCTCTCTGTCTCATTCTGTCTGTCTCATTATGTCTGTCACTCTCATCTCTTCCCCTCTCTGTCTCATTCTGTCTGTCTCATTCTTTCTGTCTCATTCTGTCTGTCTCACTCATCTCTTCCCCTCTCTATCTCATTATGTCTTTTTCACTCTGTCTGTCACACTCATCTCTTCCCCTCTCTGTCTCATTCTGTCTGTCTCATTCTGTCTGTCACACTCATCTCTTCCCCTCTCTGTCTCATTCTGTCTGTCTCATTCTGTCTGTCACACTCATCTCTTCCCCTCTCTGTCTCATTCTGTCTGTCTCATTCTGTCTGTCTTATTCTGTCTGTCACACTCATCTCTTCCCCTCTCTGTCTCATTCTGTCTGTCTCATTCTGTCTGTCACACTCATCTCTTCCCCTCTCTGTCTCATTCTGTCTGTCTCATTCTGTCTGTCACACTCATCTCTTCCCCTCTCTGTCTCATTCTGTCTGTCTCATTCTGTCTGTCAGACTCATCTCTTCCCCTCTCTGTCTCATTCTGTCTGTCTCATTCTGTCTTTCACACTCATCTCTTCCCCTCTCTGTCTCATTCTGTCTGTCTCATTCTGTCTGTCACACTCATCTCTTCCCCTCTCTGTCTCATTCTGTCTGTCTCATTCTGTCTGTCACACTCATCTCTTCCCTTCTCTGTCTCATTCTATCTGTCTCATTCTGTCTGTCTCATTCTGTCTGTCTCATTCTGTCTGTCACACTCATATCTTCCCCTCTCTGTCTCATTCTGTCTGTCACACTCATCTCTTTCCCTCTCTGGCCCATTCTGTCTGTCTCATTCTGTCTGTCACACTCATCTCTTCCCCTCTCTGTCTCATTCTGTCTGTTTCATCCTGTCTGTCTCATTCTTTCTGTCTCATCCTGTCTGTCTCACTCATCTCTTCCCCTCTCTGTCTCATTCTGCCTGTTTCATTCTGTCTTTCTCATTCTCCCTGTCACACTCATTTCTTCCCATCTCTGTCTCATTCTGTCTTTCACACTCATCTCTTCCCCTCTCTGTCTCATTCTGTCTGTCTCATTCTGTCCGTCTCACTCATCTCTTCCCCTCTCTGTCTCATTCTGTCTGTCTCATTCTGTCTGTCTCATTATGTCTGTCTCATTCTGTCTGTCTCACTCATCTCTTCCCCTCTCTGTCTAATTCTGTCTGTCTCATTCTGTCTGTCTCATTCTGTCTGTCTCATTCTGTCTGTCACACTCATCTCTTCCCCTCTCTGTCTCATTCTGTCTGTCACACTCATCTCTTCCCCTCTCTGTCTCATTCTGTCTGCCACACTCATCTCTTCCCCTCTCTCTCTCATTCTGTCTGTCTCATTCTGTCTGTCACACTCATCTCTTCCCCTCTCTGTCTCATTCTGTCTGTAACACTCATCTCTTCCCCTCTCTGTCTCATTATGTCTGTCTCATTCTGTCTGTCACAGTCATCTCTTCCCCTCTCTGTCTCATTCTGTCTGTCTCATTCTGTCTGTCTCATTCTGTCTGTTTCACTCTGTCTGTCACACTCATCTCTTCCCCTCTCTGTCTCATTCTGTCTGTCTCATTATGTCTGTCACTCTCATCTCTTCCCCTCTCTGTCTCATTCTATCTGTCTCATTCTGTCTGTCTCATTCTGTCTGTCTCATTCTGTCTGTCTCACTCATCTCTTCCCCACTCTGTCTCATTCTTTCTGTCATACTCATCTCTTCACCTCTCTGTCTCATTCTGTCTGTCTCATTCTGTCTGTCACACTCATCTCTTCCCCTCTCTGACTCATTCTGTCTGTCTCATTCTGTCTGTCACACTCATCTCTTCCCCTCTCTGTCTCATTCTGTCTGTTTCATTCTGTCTGTCACACTCATCTCTTCCCCTCTCTGTCTCATTCTGTCTGTCTCATTCTGTCTGTCACACTCATCTCTTCCCCTCTCTGTCTCATTCTGTCTGTCTCATTCTGTCTGTCACACTCATCTCTTCCCCTCTCTGTCTCATTCTGTCTGTCTCATTCTGTCTGTCACACTCATCTCTTCCCCTCTCTGTCTCATTCTGTCTGTCTCATTCTGTCTGTCACACTCATCTCTTCCCCTCTCTGTCTCATTCTGTCTGTCTCATTCTGTCTGTCACACTCATCTCTTCCCCTCTCTGTCTCATTCTGTCTGTCTCATTCTGTCTTTCACACTCATCTCTTCCCCTCTCTGTCTCATTATGTCTGTCTCATTCTGTCTGTCACAGTCATCTCTTCCCCTCTCTGTCTCATTCTGTCTGTCTCATTCTGTCGGTCTCATTCTGTCTGTCTCATTCTGTCTGTCACACTCATCTCTTCCCCTCTCTGTCTCATTATGTCTGTCTCATTCTGTCTGTCACAGTCATCTCTTCCCCTCTCTGTCTCATTCTGTCTGTCTCATTCTGTCTGTCTCATTCTGTCTGTTTCACTCTGTCTGTCACACTCATCTCTTCCCCTCTCTGTCTCATTCTGTCTGTCTCATTCTGTCTGTCACACTCATCTCTTCCCCTCTCTGTCTCATTCTGTCTGTCTCATTATGTCTGTCACTCTCATCTCTTCCCCTCTCTGTCTCATTCTGTCTGTCTCATTCTTTCTGTCTCATTCTGTCTGTCTCACTCATCTCTTCCCCTCTCTGTCTCATTATGTCTTTTTCACTCTGTCTGTCACACTCATCTCTTCCCCTCTCTGTCTCATTCTGTCTGTCTCATTCTGTCTGTCACACTCATCTCTTCCCCTCTCTGTCTCATTCTGTCTGTCTCATTCTGTCTGTCACACTCATCTCTTCCCCTCTCTGTCTCATTCTGTCTGTCTCATTCTGTCTGTCTTATTCTGTCTGTCACACTCATCTCTTCCCCTCTCTGTCTCATTCTGTCTGTCTCATTCTGTCTGTCACACTCATCTCTTCCCCTCTCTGTCTCATTCTGTCTGTCTCATTCTGTCTGTCACACTCATCTCTTCCCCTCTCTGTCTCATTCTGTCTGTCTCATTCTGTCTGTCAGACTCATCTCTTCCCCTCTCTGTCTCATTCTGTCTGTCTCATTCTGTCTTTCACACTCATCTCTTCCCCTCTCTGTCTCATTCTGTCTGTCTCATTCTGTCTGTCACACTCATCTCTTCCCCTCTCTGTCTCATTCTGTCTGTCTCATTCTGTCTGTCACACTCATCTCTTCCCTTCTCTGTCTCATTCTATCTGTCTCATTCTGTCTGTCTCATTCTGTCTGTCTCATTCTGTCTGTCACACTCATATCTTCCCTTCTCTGTCTCATTCTGTCTGTCACACTCATCTCTTTCCCTCTCTGTCCCATTCTGTCTGTCTCATTCTGTCTGTCACACTCATCTCTTCCCCTCTCTGTCTCATTCTGTCTGTTTCATCCTGTCTGTCTCATTCTTTCTGTCTCATCCTGTCTGTCTCACTCATCTCTTCCCCTCTCTGTCTCATTCTGCCTGTTTCATTCTGTCTTTCTCATTCTCCCTGTCACACTCATTTCTTCCCATCTCTGTCTCATTCTGTCTTTCACACTCATCTCTTCCCCTCTCTGTCTCATTCTGTCTGTCTCATTCTGTCCGTCTCACTCATCTCTTCCCCTCTCTGTCTCATTCTGTCTGTCTCATTCTGTCTGTCTCATTCTGTCTGTCTCATTCTGTCTGTCTCACTCATCTCTTCCCCTCTCTGTCTCATTCTGTCTGTCTCATTCTGTCTGTCTCATTCTGTCTGTCTCATTCTGTCTGTCACACTCATCTCTTCCCCTCTCTGTCTCATTCTGTCTGTCACACTCATCTCTTCCCCTCTCTGTCTCATTCTGTCTGTCTCATTCTGTCTGTCACACTCATCTCTTCCCCTCTCTGACTCATTCTGTCTGTCTCATTCTGTCTGTCACACTCATCTCTTCCCCTCTCTGTCTCATTCTGTCTGTTTCATTCTGTCTGTCACACTCATCTCTTCCCCTCTCTGTCTCATTCTGTCTGTCTCATTCTGTCTGTCACACTCATCTCTTCCCCTCTCTGTCTCATTCTGTCTGTCTCATTCTGTCTGTCACACTCATCTCTTCCCCTCTCTGTCTCATTCTGTCTGTCTCATTCTGTCTGTCACACTCATGTCTTCCCCTCTCTGTCTCATTCTCTCTGTCTCATTCTGTCTGTCACACTCATCTCTTCCCCTCTCTGTCTCATTCTGTCTGTCTCATTCTGTCTGTCACACTCATCTCTTCCCCTCTCTGTCTCATTCTGTCTGTCTCATTCTGTCTGTCACACTCATCTCTTCCCCTCTCTGTCTCATTCTGTCTGTCTCATTCTGTCTGTCACACTCATCTCTTCCCCTCTCTGTCTCATTCTGTCTGTCTCATTCTGTCTGTCACACTCATCTCTTCCCCTCTCTGTCTCATTCTGTCTGTCTCATTCTGTCTGTCACACTCATCTCTTCCCCTCTCTGTCTCATTCTGTCTGTCTCATTCTGTCTGTCAGACTCATCTCTTCCCCTCTCTTTCTCATTCTGTCTGTCTCATTCTGTCTGTCACACTCATCTCTTCCCCTCTCTGTCTCATTCTGTCTGTCTCATTCTGTCTGTCACACTCATCTCTTCCTCTCTCTGGCTCATTCTGTCTGTCTCATTCTGTCTGCAACACTCATCTCTTCCCTTCTCTGTCTCATTCTATCTGTCTCATTCTGTCTGTCTCATTCTGTCTGTCTCATTCTGTCTGTCACACTCATCTCTTCCCCTCTCTGTCTCATTCTGTCTGTCACACTCATCTCTTCCCCTCTCTGTCTCATTCTGTCTGTCTCATTCTGTCTGTCACACTCATCTCTTCCCCTCTCTGTCTCATTCTGTCTGTCTCATTCTGTCTGTCACACTCATCTCTTCCCCTCTCTGTCTCATTCTGTCTGTCACACTCATCTCTTCCCCTCTCTTTCTCATTCTGTCTGTCACACTCATCTCTTCCCCTCTCTGTCTCATTCTGCCTGTTTCATTCTGTCTTTCTCATTCTCCCTGTCACACTCATTTCTTCCCATCTCTGTCTCATTCTGTCTTTCACACTCATCTCTTCCCCTCTCTGTCTCATTCTGTCTGTCTCATTCTGTCCGTCTCACTCATCTCTTCCCCTCTCTGTCTCATTCTGTCTGTCTCATTCTGTCTGTCTCATTCTGTCTGTCTCATTCTGTCTGTCTCACTCATCTCTTCCCCTCTCTGTCTCATTCTGTCTGTCTCATTCTGTCTGTCTCATTCTGTCTGTCTCATTCTGTCTGTCACACTCATCTCTTCCCCTCTCTGTCTCATTCTGTCTGTCACACTCATCTCTTCCCCTCTCTGTCTCATTCTGTCTGCCACACTCATCTCTTCCCCTCTCTCTCTCATTCTGTCTGTCTCATTCTGTCTGTCACACTCATCTCTTCCACTCTCTGTCTCATTCTGTCTGTAACACTCATCTCTTCCCCTCTCTGTCTCATTATGTCTGTCTCATTCTGTCTGTCACAGTCATCTCTTCCCCTCTCTGTCTCATTCTGTCTGTCTCATTCTGTCTGTCTCATTCTGTCTGTTTCACTCTGTCTGTCACACTCATCTCTTCCCCTCTCTGTCTCATTCTGTCTGTCTCATTATGTCTGTCACTCTCATCTCTTCCCCTCTCTGTCTCATTCTATCTGTCTCATTCTGTCTGTCTCATTCTGTCTGTCTCATTCTGTCTGTCTCACTCATCTCTTCCCCACTCTGTCTCATTCTGTCTGTCTCATTCTGTCTGTCACACTCATCTCTTCCCCTCTCTGTCTCATTCTGTCTGTTTCATTCTGTCTGTCACACTCATCTCTTCCCCTCTCTGTCTCATTCTGTCTGTCTCATTCTGTCTGTCACACTCATCTCTTCCCCTCTCTGTCTCATTCTGTCTGTCTCATTCTGTCTGTCACACTCATCTCTTCCCCTCTCTGTCTCATTCTGTCTGTCTCATTCTGTCTGTCACACTCATCTCTTCCCCTCTCTGACTCATTCTGTCTGTCTCATTCTGTCTGTCACACTCATCTCTTCCCCTCTCTGTCTCATTCTGTCTGTTTCATTCTGTCTGTCACACTCATCTCTTCCCCTCTCTGTCTCATTCTGTCTGTCTCATTCTGTCTGTCACACTCATCTCTTCCCCTCTCTGTCTCATTCTGTCTGTCTCATTCTGTCTGTCACACTCATCTCTTCCCCTCTCTGTCTCATTCTGTCTGTCTCATTCTGTCTGTCACACTCATCTCTTCCCCTCTCTGTCTCATTCTGTCTGTCTCATTCTGTCTGTCAGACTCATCTCTTCCCCTCTCTTTCTCATTCTGTCTGTCTCATTCTGTCTGTCACACTCATCTCTTCCCCTCTCTGTCTCATTCTGTCTGTCTCATTCTGTCTGTCACACTCATCTCTTCCCCTCTCTGGCTCATTCTGTCTGTCTCATTCTGTCTGCAACACTCATCTCTTCCCTTCTCTGTCTCATTCTATCTGTCTCATTCTGTCTGTCTCATTCTGTCTGTCACACTCATCTCTTCCCCTCTCTGTCTCATTCTGTCTGTCACACTCATCTCTTCCCCTCTCTGTCTCATTCTGTCTGTCTCATTCTGTCTGTCACACTCATCTCTTCCCCTCTCTGTCTCATTCTGTCTGTCTCATTCTGTCTGTCACACTCATCTCTTCCCCTCTCTGTCTCATTCTGTCTGTCACACTCATCTCTTCCCCTCTCTTTCTCATTCTGTCTGTCACACTCATCTCTTCCCCTCTCTGTCTCATTCTGTCTCTCTCATTCTGTCTGTCACACTCATCTCTTCCCCTCTCTGTCTCATTCTGCCTGTCACACTCATCTCTTCCCCTCTCTGTCTCATTCTGTCTGTCTCATTCTGCCTGTCACACTCATCTCTTCTTCTCTCTGTCTCATTCTGTCTGTATCATTCTGTCTGTCTCGCTCATCTCTTCCCCTCTCTGTCTCATTCTGTCTGTATCATTCTGTCTGTCTCGCTCATCTCTTCCCCTCTCTGTCTCATTCTGTCTGTCACACTCATCTCTTCCCCTCTCTGTCTCATTCTGTCTGTCTCATTCTGTCTGTCACGCTCATTTCTTCCCCTCTCTGTCTCATTCTGTCTGTCACACTCATCTCTTCCCCTCTCTGTCTCATTCTGTCTGTCTCATTCTGTCTGTCACGCTCATCTCTTTCCCTCTCTGTCTCATTCTGTCTGTTTCATTCTGTCTGTCACACTCATCTCTTCCCCTCTCTGTCTCATTCTGTCTGTCACACTCATCTCTTCCCCTCTCTCTCTCATTCTGTCTGTCACACTCATTTCTTCCCCTCTCTGTCTCATTTTGTCTTTCACACTCATCTCTTCCCCTCTCTGTCTCATTCTGTCTCTCTCATTCTGTCTGTCACACTCATCTCTTCCCCTCTCTGTCTCATTCTGTCTCTCTCATTCTGCCTGTCACACTCATCTCTTCCCCTCTCTGTCTCATTCCTTCTGTCACACTCATCTCTTCCCCTCTCTGTCTCATTCTGTCTGTATCATTCTGACTGTCTCACTCATCTCTTCCCCTCTCTGTCTCATTCTGTCTGTCACACTCTTCTCTTCCCCTCTCTGTCTCATTCTGTCTGTCTCATTCTGTCTGCCACGCTCATCTCTTTCCCTCTCTGTCTCATTCTGTCTGTCTCATTCTGTCTGTCTCACTCAACTCTCCCCCTCTCTGTCTCATTCTGTCTGTCACACTCATCTCTTCCCCTCTCTGTCTCATTCTGTCTGTCACACTGTCTGTCTCACTCATCTCTTCCCCTCTCTTTCTCATTCTGTCTGTCTCATTCTGTCTGTCTCATTCTGTCTGTCTCATTCTGTCTGTCTCACTCATCTCTTCCCCTCTCTGTCTCATTCTGTCTGTCTCATTCTGTCTGTCTCATTCTGTCTGTCACACTCATCTCTTCCCCTCTCTGTCTCATTCTGTCTATCTCATTCTGTCTGTCACACTCATCTCTTCCTGGGTTCTGTAGAGTTTGGTAAGAGAGTGGGGTTATTGCAGACAGGGTTTGCATAAAAAGAGAGACTTATCTCAAAGTGCAAGAACTCAATATAATTTGAAAAGCTAATGTCCATCAGAGGAGAGAGTTCAGCTCCGTTTTGAATATCATACATTCTACTTCCCCTCTTTTCCGTTGGCTTCTCTAACTGCCTCTGACACGTTTTGTATTCCTGTCCATTGTTATAAGGCAGATTGTAGTTGTAGCTGCAGGTCCCAGTGCCGTTGGATTACTGCGTTATAGTGTGGTTATGATGAGGAATGTGGCTGCCTGTATTGTCGTCTACGCTGGGACACCCAGGCCCTTATGACATTTCAGACCTGGAGCCAGCCAACAGCACATCTGTCACACTGCTCCCCCGTCCTCCAATCCAATCTGGGCTCTTTCTCCTCTCTCAGAGCTTTTTCTCATTGTGCTCAATTTGATATGATACACCCAGATCGAACGGCCCTGCATCAGTCTCCTGCCACTCTGACAACAATGGATTACACACAAACACAAACACACGCAAACGTACGCACACACACACACACACACGCACGCACGCACGCACGCCAGCACGCACACACGCGCGCACGCACGCACACACACACACACACACAATCTCAGGTAACACAACCAATGTACAGTATTGTCACCTCAGGGCACTAGGAAGTGGTCTGTCTGTCACTCAGTTTGTAGCTTTTATATGCTAATGCCATCTCTCTCCCGCTCTCTCTATCTGCCTGGCTGTGCAGTGTTGTGTTAGTAAATTGTACTGACACTCCCCCTTCCCTCTCTCTCCCTTTCTCCCTCCCTGTCAGTGTTTCTCTCCCTCCCTCCCTCCTTCTCTCTCTCACCTGACTGACTGACATGAATTTTCAATCTCTCTGTTTACCTTTCACTGCTGTGCCTAAAACAACACTGGCTAAGGAGAAGAGCGAGAAAGAGAGAGAGAGCGAGGGAGAGACCGAGCGGAATGACAGACAGAGGAAGAGGAGGTGCTAGCATCACTAAGATCAGACGGGAAAGGGGGATGTAAAAACCAAAGAGGTGTAAAGAGAGAACGAGGCTTTCTCTGCTTTGGGGGGGATGGGAAATCCACAGGGGAGAGAGGGAGGGAGGGAGGGAATAAGGGAGGAGAAGAGCCCATAGTTCTGAACAGTCATGCAAACTTAATCATCACTTTACTGAGGGAGACAGGGAAGGAGGGAGGAAGGGAGAGAGAGAGAGAGAGAGCGAGTGAGAGGGAGGGAGGGAGGGAGGGAGGGAGGGAGGGAGGGAGGGAGGGAGGGAGGGAGGGAGGGAGGGAGGGAAAGAGAGAGCTAGAAAGAAAAAGTAAGAAAAAGTGAGATGAGGCACAGAACATTAGGAGCAATGAGATAGAGAGAGGGAGCGATGGAGAGGAAGATTTATAGAAGTGTGGGGAGAGGAAGGGAACAGAAAGACTGATGTGTAGAGAGAAAGACATTTTTTAAGGAGACGGGAAGGATGGTGGGAGTGAGGAGAAGGAGGGAGGGAGAGAGAGAAGGAGAGAAGGAGGGAGGGAGTGAAGGAGAAGGGAGGGAGTGAGGGAGGAGGGAGGGAGAGAGAGAAAGAGAGAAGGAGGGTGGGAGTGAGGGAGGAGAGAAGGAGGTAGGGAGTGAAGGAGGAGGGAGGGAGTGAGGGAGTGAGGGAGGAGAGATGGAGGGAGTGAGGGAGGGAGTGAGGGAGGAGTGAGGGAGGAAGGAGTGAGGGAGGGAGAAAGAGCTCAGAATAGATACACTCTTAACAGCATAAAATATTGAACAAGGGAGGTAGAGGAGAATGGAGGGACTGATGAAGACAAACACAATCATTTGTTTCTGTGTGTTCTTCACACACACACACACACACACACACACACACACACACACACACACACACACACACACACACACACACACACACACACACACACACACACACACACACACACACACACACACACACACACACACACAAACACAAACACACACACACACACACACACACACACACACACGCACACACAAATGCAATATTGCTTTGAATGTAAATAACTGTTATATGTGCTGGAGATGGTGGGGAATTTGGTGTTGAAAATATCACACTGCAGAACATGTTTCATCATCTCTCTCTCCCCTTCCCTCTCTCTCCTCTCTCTCCCCTTCCCTCTCCCCTTCCCTCTCTCTCCTCTCTCTCCCCTTCCCTCTCTCTCCCCTTCCCTCTCTCTCCTCTCTCTCCCCTTCCCTCTCCCCTTCCCTCTCTCTCCTCTCTCTCCCCTTCCCTCTCTCTCCTCTCTCTCCCCTTCCCTCTCCCCTTGCCTCTCTCCTCTCTCTCCCCTTCCCTCTCTCTCCCCTTCCCTCTCTCTCCTCTCTCTCCCCCTCTCTCCTCTCCCCTTCCCTCTCTCTCCCTCTCTCTCCCCTTCCCTCTCCCCTTCCCTCTCTCTCCTCTCTCTCTCCCCTTCCCTCTCTCTCCTCTCTCTCCCCTTCCCTCTCCCCTTGCCTCTCTCCTCTCTCTCCCCTTCCCTCTCTCCCCTTCCCTCTCCCCTTCCCTCTCTCCCCTTCCCTGTCCCCTTCCCCTCTCTCTCCTCTCTCTCCCCTTCTCTCTCTCCCCTTCTCTCTCTCCCCTTCCCTCTCTCTCCTCTCTCTCCCCTTCTCTCTCTCCCCTTCCCTCTCTCTCCTCTCTCTCCCCTTCCCTCTCTCTCCTCTCTCTCCCCTTCTCTCTCTCCCCTTCCCTCTCTCTCCTCTCTCTCCCCTTCCCTCTCTCTCCTCTCTTCTCTCCCCTTCCCTCTCTCTCCTCTCTCTCCCCTTCCCTCTCTCCCCTTCCCTCTCCCCCTTCCCTCTCTCCCCTTCCCTGTCCCCTTCCCTCTCTCTCCTCTCTCTCCCCTTCTCTCTATCCCCTTCTCTCTCTCCCCTTCCCTCTCTCTCCTCTCTCTCCCCTTCTCTCTCTCCCTTTCCCTCTCTCTCCTCTCTCTCCCCTTCCCTCTCTCTCCTCTCTCTCCCCTTCTCTCTCTCCCCTTCTCTCTCTCCCCTTCCCTCTCTCTCCTCTCTCTCCCCTTCCCTCTCTCTCCTCTCTCTCCCCTTCTCTCTCTCCCCTTCCCTCTCTCTCCTCTCTCTCCCCTTCTCTCTCTCTCCTCTCTCTCCCCTTCCCTCTCTCCCCTTCCCTCTCCCCTTCCCTCTCTCTCCTCTCTCTCCTCTCTCTCCCCTTCCCTCTCTCCCCTTCCCTCTCTCTCCCCTTCCCTCTCTCACCTTCCCTCTCTCTCCCCTTCCCTCTCTCCCCTTCTCTCTCCCCCTTCTCTCTCTCCCCTTCTCTCTCTCCCCCTTCTCGCTCTCCCCTTCTCACTCTCCCCTTCTCACTCTCCCCTTCCCTCTCTCCCCTTCCCTCTCTCCCCTTCCCTCTCTCCCCTTCCCTCTCTCTCCTTCTCTCTCTCCCCTTCCCTCTCTCCCCTTCGCTCTCTCCCCATCTCGCTCTCCCCATCTCTCTCTCCCCTTCACTCTCTCCCCTTCTCTCTCCCCCTTCTCTCTCTCCCCTTCTCTCTCTCCCCTTCTCGCTCTCCCCTTCGCTCTCAACCCATCTCTCGCTCCCCTTCCCTCTCTCCCATTCTCTCTCTCCCCTTCCCTCTCTCCCCTTCTCTCTCTCCCCTTCTCACTCTCCCCTTCTCTATCTCCCCTTCTCTCTCTCCCCTTCTCTCTCTCCCCTTCCCTCTCTCCCCCCTTCTCTCTCTCCCCTTCTCTCTCTCCCCTTCCCTCTCTCCCCTTCTCTCTCTCCCCTTCTCTCTCTCCCCTTCCCTCTCTCCCCTTCCCTCTCTCCCCTTCCCTCTCTCCCCTTCTCTTTCTCCTTCCCTCTCTTCCCTTCCCTCTCTCCTCTTCTCACTCTCCCCTTCTCTCTCAACCCTTCTCTCGCTCCCCTTCTCTCTCTCCCCCTCTCCTTCTCTCCTTTGATCTTTTGCTTCTCACTGATCTTCACCCCCTCTCTGTCAAATATTTAGGATGTTTTTGTCAGGTTTGATGAAAATTACCATGCAGAAATACTTTGGTTCATTTACTCTACAACAAAAGTCAACATATATAACGGGGTAAGACCAAAGGTCTAGGAAACTAACACGTTTTGATTTAATCTAACTAAATATTTTAAATGGCTTTAACTAAATATTTCAGAATAATATCTGAGCTCATGTGATGTCAATAGACTACTCAATAAAATACCAAAGTTAAACCATGCATAATTCATGAAGTTGAATTAATGACAGATGGGAAAGGGATTCCTGTTTTTAAGGTCATTATTATTCATGTTTTCTTCAGAGATGATAACAATGTTGCCCTTTGAACTTTCTGAAATACTTGAATCACCAACCTTTACACATGTTGTTGAACAGAATGACTGTGCAACACTGTTGGGCTGCCGAGTGGCACAGCGGTCTAAGGCACTGCATCTCAGTGCTTGAGGCGTCACTACAGACACTCTGGTCCAAATCCAGGCTGTATCACAACTGGCCGTGATTGGAAGTCCCATAGGTTGGCGCACAATTGGCCCAGCGTCGTCCAGGTTTGGCCGGTGTAGGCCGTCATTGTAAATAAGAATTTGTTCTTAACTGACTTGCCTAGTTAAATAAAGGTTAAATAAATACAAATACATACAAATTAAGCCTCTCTCTTGCCTTTCTCACTCTCTCTGAAGATGAGATTCCTTCCATTGTTTCTCACATGGTAATGTGTGTTTGGAGATTTGGGGGGGTTTTATAACATAAAGTGTATTAATAGGGAGTTGGGCCACCATGAGCTGCCGAACAGCTTCTATGCGCCTTGGCATAGATTCTACAAATGGAACTCTATTGGTGGGAATGCAACATCATTATTCCACAAGAAATTAAATGACCTTAAGCATGATGGGATGTTAATTGCTTTATTAACTCAGGAACCACACCTGTATGTAAGCACCTGCTTTCATTTGCTCAAGTGTTTCCTTTATTCTGGCAGTTGCCTGTATAATTATATTATATATGTTTTGTTTGTTTTTGTCATATTTCTTGTTGAGCTCATCACTGCATCCACAGGGATGGTTAGTGCAGCACAGAGCAGAACATATTCATCTCTCTGACAAAGCAGGGATCTGGGATCGATTGAAAATGCCTGGCCTGCATCGAACAAGTACTCTCCATTCACTCATGTGACACGCATACGCACGCACATGCACACACACACCAAGTGAGCCTTCTCCATTCACTTACACTGCATTTTCTTTATTGTACCAAAGGTCTGACATAAATCAGATAGACAGAGCAGAGCATCTGGGCAGGAAGGAGGAGGAGAGGATGGATGGAGGAGAGGAGAGGAGAGGAGAGGAGAGGAGAGGAGAGGAGAGGAGAGGAGAGGAGAGGAGAGGAGAGGAGGGAGGAGTAATAACCTTTGCACTGGGCTGGGGTAGGAAGGAGGAGGAGAGGATGGATGGAGGAGAGGAGAGGAGAGGAGAGGAGAGGAGAGGAGAGGAGAGGAGAGGAGGAGTAATAACCTTTGCACTGGGCTGGGGTAGGAAGGAGGAGGAGAGGATGGAGGGAGGAGAGGAGAGGAGGGAGGAGTAATAACCTTTGCACTGGGCTGGGGTAGGAAGGAGGAGGAGAGGAGGGAGGAGTAATAACATTTACACTGGGCTGGGGTAGGAAGGAGGAGATGATGGAGGGAGGAGAGGAGAGGAGGGAGGAGTAATAACCTTTGCACTGGGCTGGGGCAGGAAGGAGGAGGAGAGGATGGAGGGAGGAGAGGAGAGGAAAGGAGAGGAGAGGAGAGGAGAGGAGAGGAGAGGAGGGAGGAGTGCTACAGCAGATAGACTGTATGTTTGACTGGTCTTTAGTGCTACAGCAGATAGACTGTATGTTTGACTGGTCTTTAGCACTACAGTAGGTAAACTATATGTTTGACTGGTCTTTAGTGCTAAACAAGGTACACTTTATGTATGACTGGTCTTTTGTGCTGCAGTAGATAGACTGTATGTTTGACTGGTCTTTAGTGTAACAGTAGATAGACTGTATGTTTGACTGTTCTTTAGTGTAACAGTAGATAGACTGTATGTTTGACTGGTCTTTAGTGTAACAGTAGGTAGACTGTATGTTTGACTGGTCTTTAGTGCTGCAGAAGCTAGACTGTATGTTTGACTGTTCTTTAGTGTAACAGTAGATAGACTGTATGTTTGACTGGTCTTTAGTGTAACAGTAGGTAGACTGTATGTTTGACTGGTCTTTAGTGTTGCAGTAGATAGACTGTATGTTTGACTGGTCTATAGTGCTGCAGAAGCTAGACTGTATGTTTGACTGTTCTTTAGTGTAACAGTAGATAGACTGTATGTTTGACTGGTCTTTAGTGTAACAGTAGGTAGACTGTATGTTTGACTGGTCTTTAGTGTTGCAGTAGATAGACTGTATGTTTGACTGGTCTTTAGTGTAACAGTAGGTAGACTGTATGTTTGACTGGTCTTTAGTGCTGCAGAAGCTAGACTGTATGTTTGACTGGTCTTTAGTGTAACAGTAGGTAGACTGTATGTTTGACTGGTGTTTAGTGCTACAGCAGAGAGACTGTATGTTTGACTGGTATTTAGTGTAACAGTAGATAGACTGTATGTTTGACTGGTCTATAGTGCTGCAGAAGCTAGACTGTATGTTTGACTGGTCTTTAGTGTAACAGTAGGTAGACTGTTTGTTTGACTGGTCTATAGTGTAACAGTAGATAGACTGTATGTTTGACTGGTCTTTAGTGTAACAGTAGATAGACTGTATGTTTGACTGGTCTTTAGTGCTGCAGTAGATAGACTGTATGTTTGACTGGTATTTAGCACTACAGTAGGTAAACTATATGTTTGACTGGTCTTTAGTGCTAAACAAGGTACACTTTATGTTTGACTGGTCTTTAGTGCTGCAGTAGATAGGCTGTATGTTTGACTGTTCTATGGTGTAACAGTAGATAGACTGTATGTTTGACTGGTCTTTAGTGTAACAGTAGGTACACTGTATGTTTGACTGGTCTTTAGTGTAACAGTAGATAGACTGTATATTTGACTGGTCTTTAGTGTAACAGTAGATAGACTGTATGTTTGACTGGTCTTTAGTGCTGCAGTAGATAGACTGTATGTTTGACTGGTCTTTAGTGTAACAGTAGATAGACTGTATGTTTGACTGGTCTTTAGCACTACATTAGGTAAACTATAAGTTTGACTGGTCTTTAGTGCTGCAGTAGATAGACTGTACGTTTGACTGTTCTATACTCTAACAGTAGGTAGACTGTATGTTTGACTCTTCTTTAGTTTAACAGTAGATAGAGTGTCTGTTTGACTGGTATATAGTGCTGCAGTAGATAGACTGTATGTTTGAATGGTCTTTATTGCTACAGCAGATAGACTGTATGTTTGACTTGTGTTTATCACTACAGTAGATAGACTGCATGTTTGACTGGTCTTTAGTGTAACAGTAGGTAGACTGTATGTTTGACTGGTCTTTAGTGCTACATTAGGTAAACTCTATGTTTGACTGGTCTTTAGTGTTGCAGTAGATAGACTGTATGTTTGACTGGTCTTTAGCACTACAGTAGGTAAACTATATGTTTGACTGGTCTTTAGTGCTAAACAAGGTACAATTTATGTATGACTGGTATTTTGTGCTACAGTAGGTAGACTGTATGTTTGACAGGTATTTAGTGTAACAGTAGATAGACTGTACGTTTGACTGGTCTTTAGTGCTGCATTAGATAGAATGTATGTTTGACTGGTCTTTAGTGTAACAGTAGGTAGACTGTATGTTTGACTGGTCTTTAGTGTAACAGTAGGTAGACTGTATATTTGACTGGTCTTTAGTGTAACAGTAGGTAGACTGTATGTTTGACTGGTCTTTAGCAATACAGTAGATAGACTGTATATTTGACTGGTCTTTAGTGTAACAGTAGGTAGACTGTATGTTTGACTGGTCTTTAGTGTAACAGTAGATAGACTATGTTTGACTGGTCTTTAGTGCTGCAGTAGATAGACTGTATGTTTGACTGGTCTATAGTGTAACATTAGATAGACTGTATATTTGACTGGTCTTTAGTGTAACAGTAGATAGACTGTGTTTGACTGGTCTATGGTGTAACAGTAGGTACACTGTATGTTTGACTGGTCTTTAGTGTAACAGTAGATAGACTGTATGTTTGACTGGTCTTTAGTGCTGCAGTAGATAGACTATATGTTTGACTGGTATTTAGCACTACAGTAGGTAAACTATATGTTTGACTGGTCTTTAGTGCTAAACAAGGTACACTTTATGTATGACTGGTCTTTTGTGCTGCTGTAGGTAGACTGTATGTTTGACTGGTCTTTAGTGCTGCAGTAGATAGGGTGTATGTTTGACTGTTCTATGGTGTAATAGTAGATAGACTGTATGTTTGACTGGTCTTTAGTGTTTTTTATTTACTTTTATTTCACCTTTATTTAACCAGGTAGGCTAGTTGAGAACAAGTTCTCATTTGCAACTGCGACCTGGCCAAGATAAAGCATAGCAGTGTGAACAGACAACAACACAGAGTTACACATGGAGTAAACAATAAACAAGTCAATAACATGGTAGAAAAAAGAGAATCTATATACAATGTGTGCAAAAGGCATGAGGTAGGCAATAAATCGAATAATTACAATTTAGCAGATTAACACTGGAGTGGTAAATCATCAGATGATCATGTGCAAGAAGAGATACTGGTGTGCAAAAGAGCAGAAAAGTAAATAAATAAAAGCAGTATGGGTGTGAGGTAGGTAAATTGGGTGGGTAGTTTACAGATGGACTATGTACAGCTGCAGCGATCGGTTAGCTGCTCAGATAGCAGATTTTTAAAGTTGTTGAGGGAGATAAAAGTCTCCAACTTCAGAGATTTTTGCAATTCGTTCCAGTCGCAGGCAGCAGAGAACTGGAAGGAAAGGCGTCCAAATGAGGTTTTGGCTTTAGGGATGATCAGTGAGATACACCTGCTGGAGCGCGTGCTACGGGTGGGTGTAGCCATCGTGACAGTGTAACAGTAGGTACACTGTATGCTTGACTGGTCTTTAGTGTAACAGTAGATAGACTGTATGTTTGACTGGTCTTTAGCACTACAGTAGGTAAACTATAAGTTTGACTGGTCTTTAGTGCTAAGCAAGGTACACTTTATGTATGACTGGTTTTTTGTGCTGCAGTAGGTAGACTGTATGTTTGACTGGTCTTTAGTGCTGCAGTAGATAGACTGTATGTTAGACTGGTATATAGTGTAACAGTAGGTAGACTGTATGTTTGACAGGTCTTTAGTGTAACAGTAGATTGACTGTATGTTTGACTGGTCTTTAGTGCTACAGCAGATACCCTGTAAGTTTGACTTGTGTTTAGCACTACAGTAGATAGACTGCATGTTTGACTGGTCTTTAGTGTAACAGTAGGTAGACTGTATGTTTGACTGGTCTTTAGTGCTACAGCAGATAGACTGTATGTTTGACTGGTCTTTAGCACTACAGTAGGTAAACTATATGTTTGAATGGTCTTTAGTGCTAAACAAGGTACAATTTATGTATGACTGGTCTTTTGTGCTACAGTAGGTAGACTGTATGTTTGACAGGTCTTTAGTGTAACAGTAGATAGACTGTATGTTTGACTGGTCTTTAGAGCTGCAGTAGATAGACTGTATGTTTGACTGGTCTATAGTGTTGCAGTAGATAGACTGTATATTTGACTGGTCTTTAGTGTAACAGTAGGTAGACTGTATGTTTGACTGGTCTTTAGTGTAACAGTATATAGACACTGTTTGACTGGTCTTTAGTGCTGCAGTAGATAGACTGTATGTTTGACTGGTCTATAGTGTTAAAGTAGATAGACTGTATATTTGACTGGTATTTAGTGTAACAGTAGGTAGACTGTTTGTTTGACTGGTCTATAGTGTAACAATAGGTACACTGTATGTTTGACTGGTCTTTAGTGTAACAGTAGATAGACTGTATGTTTGACTGGTCTATAGTGCTGCAGAAGCTAGACTGTATGTTTGACTGGTCTTTAGTGTAACAGTAGATAGACTGTATGTTTGACTGGTCTTTAGTGCTGCAGTAGATAGACTGTATGTTTGACTGGTATTTAGCACTACAGTAGGTAAACTATATGTTTGACTGGTCTTTAGTGCTAAACAAGGTACACTTTATGTTTGACTGGTCTTTAGTGCTGCAGTAGATAGGCTGTATGTTTGACTGTTCTATGGTGTAACAGTAGATAGACTGTATGTTTGACTGGTCTTTAGTGTAACAGTAGGTACACTGTATGTTTGACTGGTCTTAAGTGTAACAGTAGATAGACTGTATGTTTGACTGGTCTTTAGTGCTGCAGTAGATAGACTGTATGTTTGACTGGTCTATAGTGTTGCAGTAGATAGACTGTATGTTTGACTGGTCTTTAGCACTACAGTAGGTAAACTATAAGTTTGACTGGTCTTTAGTGCTGCAGTAGATAGACTGTACGTTTGACTGTTCTATACTCTAACAGTAGGTAGACTGTATGTTTGACTCTTCTTTAGTTTAACAGTAGATAGAGTGTCTGTTTGACTGGTATATAGTGTAACAGTAGGTAGACTGTATGTTTGACAGGTCTTTAGTGTAATAGTAGATAGACTGTATGTTTGACTGGTCTTTAGTGCTGCAGTAGATAGACTGTATGTTTGAATGGTCTTTAGTGTAACAGTAGATAGACTGTATGTTTGACTGGTCTTTATTGCTACAGCAGATAGACTGTATGTTTGACTGGTCTTTAGCACTACATTAGGTAAACTCTATGTTTGACTGGTCTTTAGTGTTGCAGTAGATAGACTGTATGTTTGACTGGTCTTTAGCACTACAGTAGGTAAACTATATGTTTGACTGGTCTTTAGTGCTAAACAAGGTACAATTTATGTATGACTGGTCTTTTGTGCTACAGTAGGTAGAATGTATGTTTGACTGGTCTTTAGTGTAACAGTAGGTAGACTGTATGTTTGACTGGTCTTTAGTGTAACAGTAGGTAGACTGTATGTTTGACTGGTCTTTAGTGCTACAGCAGATAGACTGTATGTTTGACTGGTCTTTAGCACTACATTAGGTAAACTCTATGTTTGACTGGTCTTTAGTGTTGCAGTAGATAGACTGTATGTTTGACTGGTCTTTAGCACTACAGTAGGTAAACTATATGTTTGACTGGTCTTTAGTGCTAAACAAGGTACAATTTATGTATGACTGGTCTTTTGTGCTACAGTAGGTAGACTGTATGTTTGACAGGTATTTAGTGTAACAGTAGATAGACTGTACGTTTGACTGGTCTTTAGTGCTGCATTAGATAGAATGTATGTTTGACTGGTCTTTAGTGTAACAGTAGGTAGACTGTATGTTTGACTGGTCTTTAGTGTAACAGTAGATAGACTGTATGTTTGACTGGTCTATAGTGCTGCAGAAGCTAGACTGTATGTTTGACTGGTCTTTAGTGCTGCAGAAGATAGACTGTATGTTTGACTGGTCTTTAGTGTAACAGTAGATAGACTGTATGTTTGACTGGTCTTTAGAGCTGCAGTAGATAGACTGTATATTTGACTGGTCTTTAGTGTAACAGTAGGTAGACTGTATGTTTGACTGGTCTTTAGTGTAACAGTAGATAGACTATGTTTGACTGGTCTTTAGTGCTGCAGTAGATAGACTGTATGTTTGACTGGTCTATAGTGTAACATTAGATAGACTGTTTGTTTGACTGGTCTATAGTGTAACAGTAGGTACACTGTATGTTTGACTGGTCTTTAGTGTAACAGTAGATAGACTGTATGTTTGACTGGTCTTTAGTGCTGCAGTAGATAGACTATATGTTTGACTGGTATTTAGCACTACAGTAGGTAAACTATATGTTTGACTGGTCTTTAGTGCTAAACAAGGTACACTTTATGTATGACTGGTCTTTTGTGCTGCTGTAGGTAGACTGTATGTTTGACTGGTCTTTAGTGCTGCAGTAGATAGGGTGTATGTTTGACTGTTCTATGGTGTAATAGTAGATAGACTGTATGTTTGACTGGTCTTTAGTGTTTTTTATTTATTTTTATTTCACCTTTATTTAACCAGGTAGGCTAGTTGAGAACAAGTTCTCATTTGCAACTGCGACCTGGCCAAGATAAAGCATAGCAGTGTGAACAGACAACAACACAGAGTTACACATGGAGTAAACAATAAACAAGTCAATAACATGGTAGAAAAAAGAGAATCTATATACAATGTGTGCAAAAGGCATGAGGTAGGCAATAAATCGAATAATTACAATTTAGCAGATTAACACTGGAGTGGTAAATCATCAGATGATCATGTGCAAGAAGAGATACTGGTGTGCAAAAGAGCAGAAAAGTAAATAAATAAAAGCAGTATGGGTGTGAGGTAGGTAAATTGGGTGGGTAGTTTACAGATGGACTATGTACAGCTGCAGCGATCGGTTAGCTGCTCAGATAGCAGATTTTTAAAGTTGTTGAGGGAGATAAAAGTCTCCAACTTCAGAGATTTTTGCAATTCGTTCCAGTCGCAGGCAGCAGAGAACTGGAAGGAAAGGCGTCCAAATGAGGTTTTGGCTTTAGGGATGATCAGTGAGATACACCTGCTGGAGCGCGTGCTACGGGTGGGTGTAGCCATCGTGACAGTGTAACAGTAGGTACACTGTATGCTTGACTGGTCTTTAGTGTAACAGTAGATAGACTGTATGTTTGACTGGTGTATAGTGTAACAGTAGATAGACTGTATATTTGACTGTTCTTTAGTGTAACAGTAGATAGACTGTATGTTTGACTGGTCTTTAGCACTACAGTAGGTAAACTATATGTTTGAATGGTCTTTAGTGCTAAACAAGGTACAATTTATGTATGACTGTTTTTTTGTGCTGCAGTAGGTAGACTGTATGTTTGACAGGTCTTTAGTGTAACAGTAGATTGACTGTATGTTTGACTGGTCTTTAGTGCTACAGCAGATACCCTGTAAGTTTGACTTGTGTTTAGCACTACAGTAGATAGACTGCATGTTTGACTGGTCTTTAGTGTAACAGTAGGTAGACTGTATGTTTGACTGGTCTTTAGTGCTACAGCAGATAGACTGTATGTTTGACTGGTCTTTAGCACTACAGTAGGTAAACTATATGTTTGACTGGTCTTTAGTGCTAAACAAGGTACAATTTATGTATGACTGGTCTTTTGTGCTACAATAGGTAGACTGTATGTTTGACTGGTCTTTAGTGTAACAGTATATAGACTATGTTTGACTGGTCTTTAGTGCTGCAGTAGATAGACTGTATGTTTGACTGGTCTTTAGTGTAACAGTAGGTAGACTGTTTGTTTGACTGGTCTATAGTGTAACAGTAGGTAGACTGTTTGTTTGACTGGTCTATAGTGTAACAGTAGGTACACTGTATGTTTGACTGGTCTTTAGTGTAACAGTAGGTACACTGTATGTTTGACTGGTCTTTAGTGCTGCAGTAGATAGACTGTATGTTTGACCGGTATTTAACACTACAGTAGGTAAACTATATGTTTGACTGGTCTTTAGTGCTAAACAAGGTACACTTTATGTTTGACTGGTCTTTAGTGCTGCAGTAGATAGGCTGTATGTTTGACTGTTCTATGGTGTAACAGTAGATAGACTGTATGTTTGTCTGGTCTTTAGTGTAACAGTAGGTACACTGTATGTTTGACTGGTCTTTAGTGTAACAGTAGATAGACTGTATATTTGACTGGTCTTTAGTGTAACAGTAGGTAGACTGTATGTTTGACTGGTCTTTAGTGTAACAGTAGATAGACTGTATGTTTGACTGGTCTTTAGCACTACATTAGGTAAACTCTATGTTTGACTGGTCTTTAGTGTTGCAGTAGATAGACTGTATGTTTGACTGGTCTTTAGCACTACAGTAGGTAAACTATATGTTTGACTGGTCTTTAGTGCTAAACAAGGTACAATTTATGTATGACTGGTCTTTTGTGCTACAGTAGGTAGACTGTATGTTTGACAGGTATTTAGTGTAACAGTAGATAGACTGTACGTTTGACTGGTCTTTAGTGCTGCATTAGATAGAATGTATGTTTGACTGGTCTTTAGTGTAACAGTAGGTAGACTGTATGTTTGACTGGTCTTTAGTGTAACAGTAGATAGACTGTATGTTTGACTGGTCTTTAGTGCTGCAGTAGATAGACTGTATGTTTGACTGGTATTTAGCACTAGAGTAGGTAAACTATATGTTTGACTGGTCTTTAGTGCTAAACAAGGTACACTTAATGTATGACTGGTCTTTTGTGCTGCTGTAGGTAGACTGTATGTTTGACTGGTCTTTAGTGCTGCAGTAGATAGGCTGTATGTTTGACTGTTCTCTGGTGTAACAGTAGATAGACTGTATGTTTGACTGGTCTTTAGTGTAACAGTAGGTACACTGTATGTTTGACTGGTCTTTGGTGTAACAGTAGATAGACTGTATATTTGACTGGTCTTTAGTGTAACAGTAGGTAGACTGTATGTTTGACTGGTCTTAAGTGTAACAGTAGATAGACTGTATGTTTGACTGGTCTTTAGTGCTGCAGTAGATAGACTGTATGTTTGACTGGTCTTTAGCACTACAGTAGGTAAACTATAAGTTTGACTGGTCTTTAGTGCTAAGCCAGGTACACTTTATGTATGACTGGTCTTTTGTGCTGCAGTAGGTAGACTGTAAGTTTGACTGGTCTTTAGTGCTGCAGTAGATAGACTGTACGTTTGACTGTTCTATACTCTAACAGTAGATAGACTGTATGTTTGACTCTTCTTTAGTTTAACAGTAGATAGAGTGTCTGTTTGACTGATATATATTGTAACAGTAGGTAGACTGTATGTTTGACAGGTCTTTAGTGTAACAGTAGATAGACTGTATGTTTGAATGGTCTTTAGTGCTACAGCAGATAGACTGTATGTTTGACTTGTGTTTATCACTACAGTAGATAGACTGCATGTTTGACTGGTCTTTAGTGTAACAGTAGGTAGACTGTATGTTTGACTGGTCTTTAGTGCTACAGCAGATAGACTGTATGTTTGACTGGTCTTTAGCACTACAGTAGGTAAACTATATGTTTGACTGGTCTTTAGTGCTAAACAAGGTACAATTTATGTATGACTGGTCTTTTGTGCTACAGTAGGTAGACTGTATGTTTGACAGGTCTTTAGTGTAACAGTAGATAGACTGTACGTTTGACTGGTCTTTAGTGCTGCATTAGATAGACTGTATGTTTGACTGGTCTTTAGTGTAACAGTAGGTAGACTGTATGTTTGACTGGTCTTTAGTGTAACAGTAGATAGACTGTATGTTTGACTGGTCTTTAGTGCTGCAGTAGATAGACTGTATGTTTGACTGGTATTTAGCACTAGAGTAGGTAAACTATATGTTTGACTGGTCTTTAGTGCTAAACAAGGTACACTTAATGTATGACTGGTCTTTTGTGCTGCTGTAGGTAGACTGTATGTTTGACTGGTCTTTAGTGCTGCAGTAGATAGGCTGTATGTTTGACTGTTCTATGGTGTAACAGTAGATAGACTGTATGTTTGACTGGTCTTTAGTGTAACAGTAGGTACACTGTATGTTTGACTGGTCTTTGGTGTAACAGTAGATAGACTGTATATTTGACTGGTCTTTAGTGTAACAGTAGGTAGACTGTATGTTTGACTGGTCTTAAGTGTAACAGTAGATAGACTGTATGTTTGACTGGTCTTTAGTGCTGCAGTAGATAGACTGTATGTTTGACTGGTCTATAGTGTTGCAGTAGATAGACTGTATGTTTGACTGGTCTTTAGCACTACAGTAGGTAAACTATAAGTTTGACTGGTCTTTAGTGCTAAGCAAGGTACACTTTATGTATGACTGGTCTTTTGTGCTGCAGTAGGTAGACTGTAAGTTTGACTGGTCTTTAGTGCTGCAGTAGATAGACTGTACGTTTGACTGTTCTATACTCTAACAGTAGGTAGACTGTATGTTTGACTCTTCTTTAGTTTAACAGTAGATAGAGTGTCTGTTTGACTGGTATATAGTGTAACAGTAGGTAGACTGTATGTTTGACAGGTCTTTAGTGTAACAGTAGATAGACTGTATGTTTGACTGGTCTTTAGTGCTACAGCAGATAGACTGTATGTTTGACTTGTGTTTATCACTACAGTAGATAGACTGCATGTTTGACTGGTCTTTAGTGTAACAGTAGGTAGACTGTATGTTTGACTGGTCTTTAGTGCTACAGCAGATAGACTGTATGTTTGACTGGTCTTTAGCACTACATTAGGTAAACTATATGTTTGACTGGTCTTTAGTGTTGCAGTAGATAGACTGTATGTTTGACTGGTCTTTAGCACTACAGTAGGTAAACTATATGTTTGACTGGTCTTTAGTGCTAAACAAGGTACAATTTATGTATGACTGGTCTTTTGTGCTACAGTAGGTAGACTGTATGTTTGACAGGTCTTTAGTGTAACAGTAGATAGACTGTGCGTTTGACTGGTCTTTAGTGCTGCATTAGATAGAATGTATGTTTGACTGGTCTTTAGTGTAACAGTAGGTAGACTGTATGTTTGACTGGTCTTTAGTGTAACAGTAGATAGACTGTATGTTTGACTGTTCTTTAGTGCTGCAGTAGATAGACTGTATGTTTGACTTGTCTATAGTGCTGCAGAAGCTAGACTGTGTGTTTGACTGGTCTTTAGTGCTGCAGAAGATAGACTGTATGTTTGACTGGTCTTTAGTGTAACAGTAGATAGACTGTATGTTTGACTGGTCTTTAGAGCTGCAGTAGATAGACTGTATGTTTGACTGGTCTTTAGCAATACAGTAGATAGACTGTATATTTGACTGGTCTTTAGTGTAACAGTAGGTAGACTGTATGTTTGACTGGTCTTTAGTGTAACAGTAGATAGACTATGTTTGACTGGTCTTTAGTGCTGCAGTAGATAGACTATATGTTTGACTGGTATTTAGCACTACAGTAGGTAAACTATATGTTTGACTGGTCTTTAGTGCTAAACAAGGTACACTTTATGTATGACTGGTCTTTTGTGCTGCTGTAGGTAGACTGTATGTTTGACTGGTCTTTAGTGCTGCAGTAGATAGGGTGTATGTTTGACTGTTCTATGGTGTAATAGTAGATAGACTGTATGTTTGACTGGTCTTTAGTGTTTTTTATTTATTTTTATTTCACCTTTATTTAACCAGGTAGGCTAGTTGAGAACAAGTTCTCATTTGCAACTGCGACCTGGCCAAGATAAAGCATAGCAGTGTGAACAGACAACAACACAGAGTTACACATGGAGTAAACAATAAACAAGTCAATAACATGGTAGAAAAAAGAGAATCTATATACAATGTGTGCAAAAGGCATGAGGTAGGCAATAAATCGAATAATTACAATTTAGCAGATTAACACTGGAGTGGTAAATCATCAGATGATCATGTGCAAGAAGAGATACTGGTGTGCAAAAGAGCAGAAAAGTAAATAAATAAAAGCAGTATGGGTGTGAGGTAGGTAAATTGGGTGGGTAGTTTACAGATGGACTATGTACAGCTGCAGCGATCGGTTAGCTGCTCAGATAGCAGATTTTTAAAGTTGTTGAGGGAGATAAAAGTCTCCAACTTCAGAGATTTTTGCAATTCGTTCCAGTCGCAGGCAGCAGAGAACTGGAAGGAAAGGCGTCCAAATGAGGTTTTGGCTTTAGGGATGATCAGTGAGATACACCTGCTGGAGCGCGTGCTACGGGTGGGTGTAGCCATCGTGACAGTGTAACAGTAGGTACACTGTATGCTTGACTGGTCTTTAGTGTAACAGTAGGTACACTGTATGTTTGACTGGTCTTTAGTGTAACAGTAGGTACACTGTATGTTTGACTGGTCTTTAGTGTAACAGTAGGTACACTGTATGCTTGACTGGTCTTTAGTGTAACAGTAGGTACACTGTATGCTTGACTGGTCTTTAGTGTAACAGTAGGTACACTGTATGTTTGACAGGTCTTTAGTGTAACAGTAGATAGACTGTATGTTTTACTGGTCTTTAGTGTAACAGTAGATAGACTGTATGTTTTACTGGTCTTTAGCACTACAGTAGGTAAACTATAAGTTTGACTGGTCTTTAGTGCTAAGCAAGGTACACTTTATGTATGACTGGTCTTTTGTGCTGCAGTAGGTAGACTCTATGTTTGACTGGTCTTTAGTGCTGCAGTAGATAGACTGTATGTTTGACTGTTCTATACTGTAACAGTAGGTAGACTGTATGTTTGACTGTTCTTTAGTTTAACAGTAGATAGAGTGTATGTTAGACTGTTAAGTAGTGTAACAGTAGGTAGACTGTATGTTTGACTGATCTTTAGTGCTACAGCAGATAGACTGTATGTTTGACTTGTGTTTAGCACTACAGTAGATAGACTGCATGTTTGACTGGTCTTTAGTGTAACAGTAGGTAGACTGTATGTTTGACTGGTCTTTAGTGCTACAGCAGATAGACTGTATGTTTGACTGGTCTTTAGCACTACAGTAGGTAAACTATATGTTTGACTGGTCTTTAGTGTTGCAGTAGATAGACTGTATGTTTGACTGGTCTTTAGCACTACAGTAGGTAAACTATATGTTTGACTGGTCTTTAGTGCTAAACAAGGTACAATTTATGTATGACTGGTCTTTTGTGCTACAGTAGGTAGACTGTATGTTTGACAGGTCTTTAGTGTAACAGTAGATAGACTGTACTTTTGACTGGTCTTTAGTGCTGCATTAGATAGACTGTATGTTTGACTGGTCTTTAGTGTAACAGTAGGTAGACTGTATGTTTGACTGGTCTTTAGTGTAACAGTAGATAGACTGTATGTTTGACTGGTCTTTAGTGCTGCAGTAGATAGACTGTATGTTTGACTGGTATTTAGCACTACAGTAGGTAAACTATATGTTTGACTGGTCTTTAGTGCTAAACAAGGTACACTTAATGTATGACTGGTCTTTTGTGCTGCTGTAGGTAGACTGTATGTTTGACTGGTCTTTAGTGCTGCAGTAGATAGGCTGTATGTTTGACTGTTCTATGGTGTAACAGTAGATAGACTGTATGTTTGACTGGTCTTTAGTGTAACAGTAGGTACACTGTATGTTTGACTGGTCTTTAGTGTAACAGTAGATAGACTGTATATTTGACTGGTCTTTAGTGTAACAGTAGGTAGACTGTATGTTTGACTGGTCTTAAGTGTAACAGTAGATAGACTGTATGTTTGACTGGTCTTTAGTGTTGCAGTAGATAGACTGTATGTTTGACTGGTCTTTAGCACTACAGTAGGTAAACTATAAGTTTGACTGGTCTTTAGTGCTAAGCAAGGTACACTTTATGTATGACTGGTCTTTTGTGCTGCAGTAGGTAGACTGTAAGTTTGACTGGTCTTTAGTGCTGCAGTAGATAGACTGTATGTTTGACTGTTCTATACTCTAACAGTAGGTAGACTGTATGTTTGACTGTTCTTTAGTTTAACAGTAGATAGAGTGTCTGTTTGACTGGTATATAGTGTAACAGTAGGTAGACTGTATGTTTGACAGGTCTTTAGTGTAATAGTAGATAGACTGTATGTTTGACTGGTCTTTAGTGCTGCAGTAGATAGACTGTATGTTTGAATGGTCTTTAGTGTAACAGTAGATAGACTGTATGTTTGACTGGTCTTTAGTGCTACAGCAGATAGACTGTATGTTTGACTGGTCTTTAGTGTAACAGTAGGTAGACTGTATGTTTGACTGGTCTTTAGTGCTACAGCAGATAGACTGTATGTTTGACTGGTCTTTAGCACTACATTAGTTAAACTATATGTTTGACTGGTCTTTAGTGTTGCAGTAGATAGACTGTATGTTTGACTGGTCTTTAGCACTACAGTAGGTAAACTATATGTTTGACTGGTCTTTAGTGCTAAACAAGGTACAATTTATGTATGACTGGTCTTTTGTGCTACAGCAGGTAGACTGTATGTTTGACAGGTCTTTAGTTTAACAGTAGATAGACTGTACGTTTGACTGGTCTTTAGTGCTGCATTAGATAGAATGTATGTTTGACTGGTCTTTAGTGTAACAGTAGGTAGACTTTATGTTTGACTGGTCTTTAGTGTAACAGTAGATAGACTGTATGTTTGACTGTTCTTTTGTGCTGCAGTAGATAGACTGTATGTTTGACTGGTCTATAGTGCTGCAGAAGCTAGACTGTATGTTTGACTGGTCTTAAGTGTAACAGTAGATAGACTGTATGTTTGACTGGACTTAAGAGCTGCAGTAGATAGACTGTATGTTTGACTGGTCTTTAGCAATACAGTAGATAGACTGTATATTTGACTGGTCTTTAGTGTAACAGTAGGTACACTGTATGTTTGACTGGTCTTTAGTGTAACAGTAGATACTCTGTATGTTTGACTGGTCTTTAGTGCTGCAGTAGATAGACTATATGTTTGACTGGTATTTAGCACTACAGTAGGTAAACTATATGTTTGACTGGTCTTTAGTGCTAAACAAGGTACACTTTATGTATGACTGGTCTTTTGTGCTGCTGTAGGTAGACTGTATGTTTGACTGGTCTTTAGTGCTGCAGTAGATAGGGTGTATGTTTGACTGTTCTATGGTGTAATAGTAGATATACTGTATGTTTGACTGTTCTTTAGTGATGCAGGTGATAGACTGTATGTTTGACTGGTCTATAGTGTAACAGTAGGTAGACTGTATGTTTGACTGGTACTTTAGAGTAACAGTAGGTAGACTGGATGTTTGACTGGTTTTTAGTGTAACAGTATATAGACTGTATGTTTGACTTGTCTTTTGTGCTGCAGTAGATAGACTGTATGTTTGACTGGTCTTTAGTGTAACAGTAGATAGACTGTATGTTTGACTGGTCTATAGTGTAACAGTAGGTAAAATGTATGTTTGACTGGTCTTTAGTGTAACAGTAGGTAGACTGTATGTTTGACTGGTATTTAGTGTAACAGTAGATAGACTGTATGTTTGACTGGTCTTTAGCACTACAGTAGGTAAACTATATGTTTGACTGGTCTAGGGTGCTGCAGAAGATAGACTGTATGTTTGACTGCTCTATAGCACTACAGTAGGTAAACTATATGTTTGACTGGTCTTTAGTGCTAAACAAGGTACACTTTATGTTTGACTGGTCTTTTGTGCTGCAGTAGGTAGACTGTATGTTTGACTGGTCTTTAGTGTAACAGTAGGTAGACTGTATGTTTGACTGGTCTTTAGTGTAACAGTAGATAGACTGTATGTTTGACTGGTCTATACTGCTGCAGTAGGTAGACTGTATGTTTCACTGGTCTTTAGTGCTGCAGTAGATAGACTGTTTGTTTGACTGGTCTATAGTGTAACAGTATGTAGACTGTATGTTTGACTGTTCTTTAGTGTAACAGTAGGTAGACTGTATGTTTGACTGGTCTTTAGTGTAACAGTAGGTAGACTGTATGTTTGACTGGTATTTAGTGTAACAGTAGGTAGACTGTATGTTTGACTGGTCATTAGTGTAACAGTAGGTAGACTGTATGTTTGACTGGTCTTTAGCACTACAGTAGATAGACTGTATGTTTGACTGGTCTTTAGTGTAACATTAGGTGTACTGTATGTTTGACTGGTCTTTAGTGTAACAGTATATAGACTATGTTTGACTGGTCTTTAGTGCTGCAGTAGATAGACTGTATGTTTGACTGGTCTATAGTGTAACAGTAGGTAGACTGTATGTTTGACTGGTCTTTAGTGTAACAGTAGGTAGACTGTATGTTTGACTGGTATTTAGTGTAACAGTAGATAGACTGTATGTTTGACTGGTCTTTAGTGCTGCAGTAGATAGACTGTATGTTTGACTGGTCTATGGTGTAACAGTAGGTACACTGTATGTTTGACTGGTCTTTAGTGTAACAGTAGATAGAGTGTATGTTTGACAGGTCTATAGTGTAACAGTAGGTCGACTGTATGTTTGACTGGTCTTTAGTTTAACAGTAGGTAGACTGTATTTTTGACTGGTCTTTAGTGTAACAGTAGATAGACTGTATGTTTGACTGGTCTATAGTGCTGCAGTAGGTAGACTGTATGTTTGACTGGTCTTTAGTGCTGCAGTAGATAGACTGTTTGTTTGACTGGTCTATAGTGTAACAGTATGTAGACTGTTTGTTTGACTGTTCTTTAGTGTAACAGTAGGTAGACTGTATGTTTGACTGGTCTTTAGAGCTGCAGTAGGTAGACTGTATGTTTGACAGGTCTTTAGCACTACAGTAGATAGACTGTATGTTTGACTGGTCTTTAGTGTAACATTAGGTGTACTGTATGTTTGACTGGTCTTTAGTGTAACAGTATATAGACTATGTTTGACTGTTCTTTAGTGTAACAGTAGGTAGACTGTATGTTTGACTGGCCTTTAGTGTAACAGTAGGTAGACTGTATGTTTGACTGGTCTTTAGTGTAACAGTAGGTAGACTGTATGTTTGACTGGTCTTTAGTGCTGCAGTAGATAGACTGTATGTTTGACTGGTCTATAGTGTAACAGTATGTAGACTGTATGTTTGACTGTTCTTTAGTGTAACAGTAGGTAGACTGTATGTTTGACTGGCCTTTAGTGTAACAGTAGGTAGACTGTATGTTTGACTGGTATTTAGTGTAACAGTAGGTAGACTGTATGTTTGACTGGTCTTTAGTGCTGCAGTAGATAGACTGTTTGTTTGACTGGTCTATAGTGTAACAGTATGTAGACTGTATGTTTGACTGTTCTTTAGTGTAACAGTAGGTAGACTGTATGTTTGACTGGCCTTTAGTGTAACAGTAGGTAGACTGTATGTTTGACTGGTATTTAGTGTAACAGTAGGTAGACTGTATGTTTGACTGGTCATTAGTGTAACAGTAGGTAGACTGTATGTTTGACTGGTCTTTAGCTCTACAGTAGATAGACTGTATGTTTGGCTGGTCTTTAGTGTAACAGTAGATAGACTGTATGTTTGACTGGTCTTTAGTGTAACATTAGGTGTACTGTATGTTTGACTGGTTTTTAGTGTAACAGTATATAGACTGTATGTTTGACTGGTCTTTTGTGCTGCAGTAGATAGACTGTATGTTTGACTGGTCTTTAGCACTACAGTAGGTAAACTATATGTTTGACTGGTCTTTAGTGCTGCAGAAGATAGACTGTATGTTTGACTGCTCTATAGCACTACAGTAGGTAAACTATATGTTTGACTGGTCTTTAGTGCTAAACAAGGTACACTTTATGTTTGACTGGTCTTTTGTGCTGCAGTAGGTAGACTGTATGTTTGACTGGTCTTTAGTGTAACAGTAGGTGTACTGTATGTTTGACTGGTCTTTAGTGTAACAGTATATAGACTATGTTTGACTGGTCTTTAGTGCTGCAGTAGATAGACTGTATGTTTGACTGGTCTTTAGTGTAACAGTATATAGACTATGTTTGACTGGTCTTTAGAGCTGCAGTAGGTAGACTGTATGTTTGACTGGTCTTTAGCACTACAGTAGATAGACTGTATGTTTGACTGGTCTTTAGTGTAACATTAGGTGTACTGTATGTTTGACTGGTCTTTAGTGTAACAGTATATAGACTATGTTTGACTGGTCTTTAGTGCTGCAGTAGATAGACTGTATGTTTGACTGGTCTATAGTGTAACAGTATGTAGACTGTATGTTTGACTGTTCTTTAGTGTAACAGTAGGTAGACTGTATGTTTGACTGGCCTTTAGTGTAACAGTAGGTAGACTGTATGTTTGACTGGTCATTAGTGTAACAGTAGATAGACTGTATGTTTGACTGGTCTTTAGAGCTGCAGTAGGTAGACTGTATGTTTGACTGGTCTTTAGCACTACAGTAGATAGACTGTATGTTTGGCTGGTCTTTAGTGTAACATTAGGTGTACTGTATGTTTGACTGGTTTTTAGTGTAACAGTATATAGACTGTATGTTTGACTGGTCTTTTGTGCTCCAGCAGATAGACTGTATGTTTGACTGGTCTTTAGCACTACAGTAGGTAAACTATATGTTTGACTGGTCTTTAGTGCTGCAGAAGATAGACTGTATGTTTGACTGCTCTATAGCACTACAGTAGGTAAACTATATGTTTGACTGGTCTTTAGTGCTAAACAAGGTACACTTTATGTTTGACTGGTCTTTTGTGCTGCAGTAGGTAGACTGTATGTTTGACTGGTCTTTAGTGTAACAGTAGGTAGACTGTATGTTTGACTGGTCTTTAGTGTAACAGTAGATAGACTGTATGTTTGACTGGTCTATAGTGCTGCAGTAGGTAGACTGTATGTTTGACTGGTCTTTAGTGCTGCAGTAGATAGACTGTTTGTTTGACTGGTCTATAGTGTAACAGTATGTAGACTGTATGTTTGACTGTTCTTTAGTGTAACAGTAGGTAGCCTGTATGTTTGACTGGTCTTTAGTGTAACAGTAGGTAGACTGTATGTTTGACTGGTATTTAGTGTAACAGTAGGTAGACTGTATGTTTGACTGGTCATTAGGGTAACAGTAGATAGACTGTATGTTTGACTGGTCTTTTGTGCTCCAGTAGATAGACTGTATGTTTGACTGGTCTTTAGTGCTCCAGCAGATAGACTGTATGTTTGACTGGTCTTTAGCACTACAGTAGGTAAACTATATGTTTGACTGGTCTTTAGTGCTGCAGAAGATAGACTGTATGTTTGACTGTTCTATAGCAGTACAGTAGGTAAACTATATGTTTGACTGGTCTTTAGTGCTAAACAAGGTACACTTTATGTTTGACTGGTCTTTTGTGCTGCAGTAGGTAGACTGTATGTTTGACTGGTCTTTAGTGTAACAGTAGGTAGACTGTATGTTTGACTGGTCTTTAGTGTAACAGTAGATAGACTGTATGTTTGACTGGTCTATAGTGCTGCAGTAGGTAGACTGTATGTTTGACTGGTCTTTAGTGCTGCAGAAGATAGACTGTATGTTTGACTGGTCTATAGTGTAACAGTATATAGACTGTATGTTTGACTGGTCTTTAGTGCTGCATTAGATAGACTGTATGTTTGACTGGTTTTTAGTGTAACAGTAGGTAGAGTGTATGTTTGACTGGTCTTTAGTGTAACAGTAGATAGGCTGTATGTTTGACTGGTCTTTAGAGCTGCAGTAGATAGACTGTATGTTTGACTGGTCTTTAGCAATACAGTAGATAGACTGTATATTTGACTGGTCTTTAGTGTAACAGTAGATAGACTGTATGTTTGACTGGTCTTTAGCACTGCAGTAGGTAAACTATATGTTTGACTGGTCTTTAGTGCTAAACAAAGTACACTTCATGTATGACTGGTCTTTTGTGCTGCAGTAGGTAGACTGTATGTTTGACTGGTCTTTTGTGATGCAGTAGATAGACTGTATGTTTGACTGGTCTATAGTGTAACAGTAGGTAGACTGTATGTTTGACTGGTCTTTAGTGATGCAGTAGATAGACTGTATGTTTGACTGGTCTATAGTGTAACAGTAGGTAGACTGTATGTTTGACTGGTACTTTAGAGTAACAGTAGGTAGACTGGATGTTTGACTGATTTTTAGTGTAACAGTATATAGACTGTATGTTTGACTTGTCTTTTGTGCTGCAGTAGATAGACTGTATGTTTGACTGGTCTTTAGTGCTCCAGCAGATAGACTGTATGTTTGACTGGTCTTTAGCACTACAGTAGGTAAACTATATGTTTGACTGGTCTTTAGTGCTGCAGAAGATAGACTGTATGTTTGACTGCTCTATAGCACTACAGTAGGTAAACTATATGTTTGACTGGTCTTTAGTGCTAAACAAGGTACACTTTATGTTTGACTGGTCTTTTGTGCTGCAGTAGGTAGACTGTATGTTTGACTGGTCTTTAGTGTAACAGTAGGTAGACTGTATGTTTGACTGGTCTTTAGTGTAACAGTAGATAGACTGTATGTTTGACTGGTCTATAGTGCTGCAGTAGGTAGACTGTATGTTTGACTGGTCTTTAGTGCTGCAGTAGATAGACTGTTTGTTTGACTGGTCTATAGTGTAACAGTATGTAGACTGTATGTTTGACTGTTCTTTAGTGTAACAGTAGGTAGACTCTATGTTTGACTGGTCTTTAGTGTAACAGTAGGTAGACTGTATGTTTGACTGGTATTTAGTGTAACTGTCACGTTCCTGACCTATTTATGTTAGTTTTTGTGTGTTAGTTGGTCAGGACGTGAGGTTGGTTGGGCATTCTATGTTATCTGTTTCTATGTTGGTTTTGGTTTGCCTGGTATGGCTCTTGATTAGAGGCAGGTGGTTTGCGTTTGCCTCTAATTAAGAGTCATATTTAGGTAGGGCATTCTCACTGTTTGTTTGTGGGTGATTGTCTCCTGTGTCCGTATGTTATGTTCGTACCACATGGGACTGTAGCGTTTGTTTGTTTCGTTTTCGTTTCGATGTCGTCTGTTTCCTGTACGTAAGTTTATGTTTAGTTATGTAAGTTTATGTTCAGGTCTCGTCAACGTCGTTTTGTTATTTTGTAGTTTTGAAAGTGTTTTGTTTCGTTTCGTGTTGCCATCTTTATCGTTGTTCTAATAAAGATGGCTTATTTCCCGCAAGCTGCGTTTTGGTCTTCAGATCCCTCTCTCCTCACCTCATCCGAGGATGAGGAGAGCGTCCCCCGTTACAGAATCACCCACCAACAAATTAGGACCAAGCGGCAAGGGAAAGCTCGACAGGGAAACAAGGATTTCTGGACTTGGGAGGAAATATTGGACGGGAGAGGTCCATGGGCACAGCAGGGAGAATATCGCCGTCCCAAAGCTGAGCTGGAGGCACGGAGGAGAGCAGAGGCTACCGGGGAGAGGAACCGGAGCTATGAGGGAACGCGTCTGGCACGGAAGCCGAAAAAGCCCGTAAGTAATTCCCAAAAATTTCTTGGGGGGGGGCTAGGAGATAGTGGGCCAAGGGCAGGTAGGAGACCTGCGCCCACTTCCCAGGCTTACCGTGGAGAGCGGGAGTACGGGCAGGCGCCGTGTTACGCAGTAGAGCGCACGGTGTCTCCTGTACGAGTGCATAGCCCAGTGCGGGTTATTCCACCTCCCCGCACTGGGAGGGCTAGATTGGGTATTGAGCCAGGTGTCATGAGGCCGGCTCAACTCGTCTGGTCTCCAGTGCGTCTCCTCGGGCCGGCATACATGGCACCGGCCTTACGCATGGTTTCTCCGGTTCGCCTACATAGGCCGGTGCGGATTATTCCACCTCCCCGCACTGGTCGGGCAACCGGGAGCATTCAACCAGGTAAGGTCGGGCAGGCTCAATGCTCAAGAGAGCCAGTACGCCTCCACGGTCCGGTATTTCCAGCACCACCTCCCCGCCCCAGCCTAGTACCTACAGTGTATACACTACGCACTAGGCTACCAGTGCGTATCCTGAGCCCTGTTCCTCCTCCACGCACTCTCCCTGTAGTGCGTGTATCTAGCCCGGTGCCTCCAGTTCCGGGCCCACGCACTAAGCTACCAGTGCGTATCCTGAGCCCTGTTCCTCCTCCACGCACTCTCCCTGTAGTGCGTGTATCTAGCCCGGTGCCTCCAGTTCCGGCCCCACGCACTAAGCTACCAGTGCGTCTCCAGAGCCCTGTACACACTGTATATTCTCCCCCTACTAATCCTGATGTGCTTGTCCTCAGCCCGGCGTCACCAGTGCCGGTACCACGCATCAGGGATAGAGTAGGCTTTGAGAATACAGTGTGCCCTGTCCCTGCTCCCCGCACTAGTAGGAAGGTGCTTGTCATTAGCACGGTGCCTCCAGTTCTGGCACCACGCACCAGGTCTACAGTGCGCCATATCCGGCCAGAGCCATCCGTCTCCCCAGCGCCATCTGAGCCATCCGTCTCCCCAGCGCCATCTGAGCCATCCGTCTCCCAGCGCCATCTGAGCCATCCGTCTCCCCAGCGCCATCTGAGCCATCCGTCTCCCCAGCGCCGTCTGAGCCATCCGTCTGCCAGGAGCCTGCAAAGCCGCCCGTCTGCCATGAGCCTGCAAAGCCGCCCGTCTGCCATAAGCCTACAGAGCCGTCAGCCAGACAGGAGCCGCTAGAGCCATCAGCCAGACAGGAGCCGCTAGAGCCGTCAGCCAGACAGGATCCGCCAGAGCCGCCAGCCAGACAGGAGCCGCTAGAGCCGTCAGCCAGACAGGAGCCGCTAGAGCCGCCAGCCAGACAGGATCTGCCAGAGCCGCCAACCAGACAGGATCTGCCAGAGCCGCCAACCAGACAGGATCTGCCAGAGCCGCCAACCAGACAGGATCTGCCAGAGCCGCCAACCAGACAGGATCTGCCAGAGCCGCCAACCAGACAGGATCTGCCAGAGCCGTCAGAGAGCCATGAGCAGCCAGAGCCGTCAGAGAGCCATGAGCAGCCAGAGCCGTCAGAGAGCCATGAGCGTCGAGAGCCGTCAGCCTGCCAGGAGCGTCGAGAGCCGCCAGCCTGCCATGAGCGTCGAGAGCCGTCAGCCTGCCATGAGCATCGAGAGCCGTCAGCCTGCCATGAGCGTCGAGAGCCGTCAGCCAGCCATGAGCATCGAGATTCGTCAGTCAGCCATGAGCTGCCCTTCAGCCTGAAAAGGCTGGATACCCAGAACTGCCCATCAGTCCAGAGCTGTCTCTCTGTCCGGAGCTGCCTTTCAGTCCGGAGTTGCCCCTCTATCCTAATCTCCCTCTCTATCTTCATCTATCTCTATATTCTTATCTATCCCTATTTCTTGATTTATCTCTCTGTCCCGGTGTTGTCCCTATTAGATATGTTGTTAAGGGGATTTTGTGGGGGTCAAAAGAGGGTGGACATTCTTGGAGGGAGGAAGTTAGGATGGATTATGGTGGGGTGGGAACCGCGCCCCGAGCCTGAACCACCACCGTGGTTAGATGCCCACCCAGACCCTCCCCTAGACTTTGTGATGGTGCGTCCGGAGTTCGCACCTTGTGGGGGGGGTACTGTCACGTTCCTGACCTATTTATGTTAGTTTTTGTGTGTTAGTTGGTCAGGACGTGAGGTTGGGTGGGCATTCTATGTTATCTGTTTCTATGTTGGTTTTGGTTTGCCTGGTATGGCTCTTGATTAGAGGCAGGTGGTTTGCGTTTGCCTCTAATTAAGAGTCATATTTAGGTAGAGCATTCTCACTGTTTGTTTGTGGGTGATTGTCTCCTGTGTCCGTATGTTATGTTCGTACCACATGGGACTGTAGCGTTTGTTTGTTTCGTTTTCGTTTCGATGTCGTCTGTTTCCTGTACGTAAGTTTATGTTTAGTTATGTAAGTTTATGTTCAGGTCTCGTCAACGTCGTTTTGTTATTTTGTAGTTTTGAAAGTGTTTTGTTTCGTTTCGTGTTGCCATCTTTATCGTTGTTCTAATAAAGATGGCTTATTTCCCGCAAGCTGCGTTTTGGTCTTCAGATCCCTCTCTCCTCACCTCATCCGAGGATGAGAAGAGCGTCACCCGTTACAGTAACAGTAGGTAGACTGTATGTTTGACTGGTCATTAGTGTAACAGTAGACAGACTGTATGTTTGACTGGTCTTTAGCACTACAGTAGATAGACTGTATGTTTGACTGGTCTTTAGTGTAACATTAGGTGTACTGTATGTTTGACTGGTCTTTAGTGTAACAGTATATAGACTATGTTTGACTGGTCTTTAGTGCTGCAGTAGATAGACTGTATGTTTGACTGGTCTATAGTGTAACAGTAGGTAGACTGTATGTTTGACAGGTCTATAGTGTAACAGTAGGTCGACTGTATGTTTGACTGGTCTTTAGGGTAACAGTAGGTAGACTGTATTTTTGACTGGTCTTTAGTGTAACATTAGATAGACTGTATGTTTGACTGGTCTATAGTGATGCAGTAGGTAGACTGTATGTTTGACTGGTCTTTAGTGCTGCAGTAGATAGACTGTTTGTTTGACTGGTCGATAGTGTAACAGTATGTAGACTGTTTGTTTGACTGTTCTTAAGTGTAACAGTAGGTAGACTGTATGTTTGACTGGTCTTTAGAGCTGCAGTAGGTAGACTATATGTTTGACTGGTCTTTAGTGTAACATTAGGTGTACTGTATGTTTGACTGGTCTTTAGTGTAACAGTATATAGACTATGTTTGACTGGTCTTTAGTGCTGCAGTAGATAGACTGTATGTTTGACTGTTCTATAGTGTAACAGTAGGTAGACTGTATGTTTGACTGGTCTTTAGTGCTGCAGTAGATAGACTGTTTGTTTGACTGGTCTTTAGTGTAACAGTATGTAGACTGTATGTTTGACTGTTCTTTAGTGTAACAGTAGGTAGACTGTATGTTTGACTGGTCTTTAGTGCTGCAGTAGATAGACTGTTTGTTTGACTGGTCTTTAGTGTAACAGTATGTAGACTGTATGTTTGACTGTTCTTTAGTGTAACAGTAGGTAGACTGTACGTTTGACTGGCCTTTAGTGTAACAGTAGGTAGACTGTATGTTTGACTGGTCATTAGTGTAACAGTAGATAGACTGTATGTTTGACTGGTCTTTAGAGCTGCAGTAGGTAGACTGTATGTTTGACTGGTCTTTAGTGTAACAGTATGTAGACTGTATGTTTGACTGTTCTTTAGTGTAACAGTAGGTAGACTGTATGTTTGACTGTTCTTTAGTGTAACAGTAGGTAGACTGTATGTTTGACTGGTCTTTAGTGCTGCAGTAGATAGACTGTTTGTTTGACTGGTCTTTAGTGTAACAGTATGTAGACTGTATGTTTGACTGTTCTTTAGTGTAACAGTAGGTAGACTGTACGTTTGACTGGCCTTTAGTGTAACAGTAGGTAGACTGTATGTTTGACTGTTCATTAGTGTAACAGTAGATAGACTGTATGTTTGACTGGTCTTTAGAGCTGCAGTAGATAGACTGTATGTTTGACTGGTCTTTAGAGTAACAGTAGATAGACTGTACGTTTGACTGGTCTTTAGTGTAACATTAGGTGTACTGTATGTTTGACTGGTCTTTAGTGTAACAGTATATAGACTATGTTTGACTGGTCTTTAGTGTAACAGTAGGTAGACTGTATGTTTGACTGTTCATTAGTGTAACAGTAGATAGACTGTATGTTTGACTGGTCTTTAGTGCTGCAGTAGATAGACTGTATGTTTGACTGGTCTTTAGTGTAACAGTAGATAGACTGTATGTTTGACTGGTCTTTAGTGCTGCAGTAGGTAGACTGTATGTTTGACTGGTCTTTAGCACTACAGTAGATAGACTGTATGTTTGACTGCTCTATAGCACTACAGTAGGTAAACTATATGTTTGACTGGTCTTTAGTGCTAAACAAGGTACACTTTATGTTTGACTGGTCTTTTGTGCTGCAGTAGGTAGACTGTATGTTTGACTGGTCTTTAGTGTAACAGTAGGTAGACTGTATGTTTGACTGGTCTTTAGTGTAACAGTAGATAGACTGTATGTTTGACTGGTCTTTAGTGTAACAGTAGATAGACTGTATGTTTGACTGGTCTATAGTGCTGCAGTAGGTAGACTGTATGTTTGACTGGTCTTTAGTGCTGCAGTAGATAGACTGTTTGTTTGACTGGTCTATAGTGTAACAGTATGTAGACTGTATGTTTGACTGGCCTTTAGTGTAACAGTAGGTAGACTGTATGTTTGACTGGTATTTAGTGTAACAGTAGGTAGACTGTATGTTTGACTGGTCATTAGTGTAACAGTAGATAGACTGTATGTTTGACTGGTCTTTAGTGTAACAGTAGGTAGACTGTATGTTTGACTGGTCATTAGTGTAACAGTAGATAGACTGTATGTTTGACTGGTCTATGGTGTAACAGTAGGTAGACTGTATGTTTGACTGGTCTTTAGAGCTGCAGTAGGTAGACTGTATGTTTGAATGGTCTTTAGTGTAACATTGGGTATACTGTATGTTTGACTGGTCTTAAGTGTAACAGTAGATAGACTGTATGTTTGACTGGTCTTTAGTCCTCCAGCAGATAGATGGATGTTTGACTGGTCTTAAGTGTAACAGTAGATAGACTGTATGTTTGACTGGTCTTTAGTGCTGCAGTAGATAGACTGTATGTTTGACTGGTCTGTAGTGTAACAGTAGGTAGACTGTATGTTTGACTGGTCTTTAGTGTAACAGTAGGTAGGCTGTATGTTTGACTGGTCTTTAGCACTACAGTAGATAGACTGTATGTTTGACTGTTCTTTAGTGTAACAGTATGTAGACTGTATGTTTGACTGTTCTTTAGTGTAACAGTAGATAGACTGTATGTTTGACTGGTCTTTAGTGTAACATTAGGTGTACTGTATGTTTGACTGGTCTTTAGTGTAACAGTATATAGACTATGTTTGACTGGTCTTTAGTGCTGCAGTAGATAGACTGTATGTTTGACTGGTCTGTAGTGTAACAGTAGGTAGACTGTATGTTTGACTGGTCTATGGTGTAACAGTAGGTAGACTGTATGTTTGACAGGTCTATAGTGTAACAGTAGGTAGACTGTATGTTTGACAGGTCTTTAGTGTAACAGTAGGTAGACTGTATGTTTGACAGGTCTATAGTGTAACAGTAGGTAGACTGTATGTTTGACTGGCCTTTAGTGTAACAGTAGATAGGCTCTATGTTTGACTGGTCTTTAGTGTAACAGTAGGTAGACTGTATGTTTGACTGGTCTTTAGTGTAAGAGTAGATAGACTGTATGTTTGACTGGTCTTTAGTGCTGCAGTAGATAGACTGTATGTTTGACTGGTCTTTAGCACTACAGTAGGTAAACTATAAGTTTGACTGTTCTTTAGTGCTAAACAAGGTACACTTTATGTATGACTGGTCTTTTGTGCTGCAGTAGGTAGACTGTATGTTTGACTGGTCTTTAGTGCTGCAGTAGATAGACTGTATGTTTGACTGGTCTATAGTGTAACAGTAGGTAGATGGTATGTTTGACTGTTCTTTAGTGTAACAGTAGATATAATTTATGTGTGACAGGTCTATAGTGTAACAGTAGGTAGACTATGTTTGACTGGTCTTTAGTGTAACAGTAGATAGACTGTATGTTTGACTGGTCTTTAGTGTAACAGTAGATAGACTCTATGTTTGACTGGTCTTTAGTGTAACAGTAGATAGACTGTATGTTTGACTGGTCTTTTGTCCTGCAGTAGATAGACTGTATGTTTGACTGGTCTTTAGTGCTCCAGCAGATAGACTGTATGTTTGACTGGTCTTTAGAGTAACAGTAGATAGACTCTATGTTTGACTGATCTTTAGTGTAACAGTAGGTAGACTGTATGTTTGACTGGTCTTTAGAGTAACAGTAGATAGACTCTATGTTTGACTGGTCTATAGTGTAACAGTAGATAGACTGTATGTTTGACTGGTCTTTTGTTCTGCAGTAGGTAGACTGTATGTTTAACTGGTCTTTTGTTCTGCAGCAGATAGACTGTATGTTTGACTGGTCTTTAGCACTACAGTAGGTAAACTATATGTTTGACTGGTCTTTAGTGCTACAGAAGATAGACTGTATGTTTGAATGCTCTGTAGCACTACAGTAGGTAAACTATATGTTTGACTGGTCTTTAGTGCTAAACAAGGTACACTTTATGTATGACTGGTCTTTTGTGCTGCAGTAGGTAGACTGTATGTTTGACTGGTCTTTAGTGCTGCAGTAGATAGACTGTATGTTTGACTGGTCTATAGTGTAACAGTAGGTAGACTGTATGTTTGACTGTTCTTTAGTGTAACAGTAGGTAGACTGTATGTTTGACTGGTCTATAGTGTAACAGTAGGTAGACTGTATGTTTGACTGGTTTTTAGTGTAACAGTAGGTAGACTGTATGTTTGACTGGTCTTTAGTGTAACAGTAAGTAGACTGTATGTTTGACTGGTCTTTAGTGTTACAGTAGGTAGACTGTATGTTTGACTGGTCTTTAGTGCTGCAGTAGATAGACTGTATGTTTGACTGGTCTTTAGTGCTGCAGTAGATAGACTGTATGTTTGACTGTTCTTTAGTGTATCAGTAGGTAGACTGTATGTTTGACTGGTCTTTAGTGCTACAGTAGGTAAACTGTATGTTTGACTGGTCTTTAGTGCTACAGTAGGTAAACTGTATGTTTGACTGGTCTTTAGTGCTACTGCAGAAAGCCTGTATGTTTGACTGGTCTATAGTGTTAAAGCAGATAGCCTGTATGTTTGACTGGTCTTTTGTGTTCTTGCAGATAGACTGTATGTTTGACTGGTCTATAGTATTACAGTAAGTAGACTGTATGTTTAACTGCTCTTTAGGGTTATTGTAGGTAGAGTATATGTTTGACTGGTCTTTAGTGCTACAGTGGGTAGAGAAGCTTCCTGAAGGCTCGTATATCAACGTCTTGCTGCTCTATTATCCCCTGTGTTTTTACTTCTGCAGACAAAGCAGAAACACAACAGACAACACACACACACACACACACACACACACACACATACACACACACGCACACGCACACGCACCCACGCACGCCCACACACACACACACACACACACACACACACACACACACACACACACACACACTCATGTAAACAGGTGCAGGTTCGAAACACAGCTGCCACAGTCTTTGTAGCATCAACATTTCATCAGCAGCACAGGTGATCAGAACCACAGCAGTCTCCTATAATTTACTTCAGACAAACACAAACATCCACACGAATACGTTGGTGAGTTGTGTGTGTGTGTGTGTGTGTGTGTGTGTGTGTGTGTGTGTGTGTGTGTGTGTGTGTGTGTGTGTGTGTGTGTGTGTGTGTGTGTGTGTGTGTGTGTGTGTGTGTGTGTGTGTGTGTGTGTGTGTGTGTGTGTGTGTGTGTGCGCATTCCTCACCTTCACTGTGTGATGGCTATCTGACACAGCAGAGGTAGGAGACCTCTATGTGGTGAAGTGCATTGTGGGCTGTGATGGTGTGTTAATGGTGGAAGTGGGAGTGTGTCTAAACCACAGAGGTAGGAGACCTCTATACGTGGTGAAGTGCATTGTGGGCTGTGATGGTGTATTAATGGTGGAAGTGGGAGTGTGTCTAAACCACAGAGGTAGGAGACCTCTATACGTGGTGAAGTGCATTGTGGGCTGTGATGGTGTATTAATGTAGGAAGTGGGAGTTTGTCTAAACCACAGAGGTAGGAGACCTCTATAAGTAGTGAAGTGCATTGTGGGCTGTGATGGTGTATTAATGGTGGAAGTGGGAGTGTGTCTAAACCACAGAGGTAGGAGACCTCTATAAGTGGTGAAGTGCATTGTGGGCTGTGATGGTGTATTAATGGTGGAAGTGGGAGTGTGTCTAAACAACAGAGGTAGGAGACCTCTATAAGTGGTGAAGTGCATTGTGGGCTGTGATGGTGTATTAATGGTGGAAGTGGGAGTGTGTCTAAACCACAGAGGTAGGAGACCTCTATAAGTGGTGAAGGAGGAGATAAAGACGCTCTGCTGTCCTCAGCATACGGAGGCTTAGAACTGTGTCCACTACAAAACAGCAATGCTTTACACACACACACACACACACACACACACACACACACACACACACACACACGCACACACACGCACACACCCTGTTTAGAGTGACCAAGAAGTAGAGAGAGAAGGTGTGTGGGGGCTTTATTCTAGTCCTCTGTGTGTTGAAGACACACGTTATCTTTCAGACAACTTAGATACAGATGGACTATTTGGAGTTGCCCTTTACACTCGTACTGTACCTGTATACGGGTTGAACATGGCAGACTTGGACACTGATAAATGCCTAAATTGGAACGCTGTGGCTGTACAGTAACATGCCATAGATGACGTCAGAGCTCAGGCTCTCCACTTCACAGCGCTGTATGAGTTTTGACTGACAGACGTTCTGAACCTGAGCACCTCGCGCATCTAGAAGTGTCCCCCATCCCTTCTGCTGATTGGGCAACTTTTGCACATGTTTGGTTGTCTGAGTGAGGGAAATAGAGTACATTAAGAGCACTCTATATGTTCTGAAAGATGAGATGTTGAGGAGTATAGTAAATAACTCTATGATGTCATGTAAGCAAGACAAACACCTGTTAGTCCAAACGTAGACCATATCATGAAACTTTCACATAGTGTTGACGTTTGTGATCACTATGTTTGAGGTACAGTTACTAGATGACATGGTGTCATACCCTGGGTTGTTCTGAACAGAATGAGCCTGTTAGCTGTACAGTTACTAGATGACATGGTGTCATACCCTGGGTTGTTCTGAACAGAATGAGCCTGTTAGCTGTACAGTTACTAGATGACATGGTGTCATACCCTGGGTTGTTCTGAACAGAATGAGCCTGTTAGCTGAACAGTTACTAGATGACATGGTGTCATACCCTGGGTTGTTCTGAACAGAATGAGCCTGTTAGCTGTACAGTTACTAGATGACATGGTGTCATACCCTGGGTTGTTCTGAACAGAATGAGCCTGTTAGCTGAACAGTTACTAGATGACATGGTGTCATACCCTGGGTTGTTCTGTACAGAATGAGCCTGTTAGCTGAACAGTTACTAGATAACATGGTGTCATACCCTGGGTTGACGGAGGGATGGAGGTAGATATGTATAGGGGTAAGGTGACAGGGATACTGGAGTGATGGGGGTAGATATGTATAGGGGTAAGGTGACAGGGATACTGGAGTGATGGAGGTAGATATGTAAAGGGGTAAGGTGACAGGGATACTGGAGTGATGGAGTTAGATATGTATAGGGGTAAGGTGACAGGGATACTGGAGTGATGGAGGTAGATATATATACGGTGACAGGGATACTGGAGTGATGGAGGTAGATATGTATACGGTGACAGGTATACTGGAGTAATGGAGGTAGATATGTATAGGGGTAAGGTGACAGGTATACTGGAGTGATGGAGGAATATATGTATAGGGGTAAGGTGACAGGTATACTGGAGTGATGGAGGAATATATGTAAAAAGTTAAGGGGACAGGGATACTGGAGTGATGGAGGTAGATATGTATAGGGGTAAGGTGACAGGGATACTGGAGTGATGGAGGTAGATATGTATAGGGGTAAGGTGACAGGCATACTGGAGTGATGGAGGTAGATATGTATAGGGCTAAGGTGACAAGGACACTGGAGTGATGGAGGTAGATATGTGTAGGGGTAAGGTGACAGGTATACTGGAGTTATGGGGGTAGATATGTATAGGGGTAAGGTGACAGGTATACTGGAGTAATGGAGGTAGATATGTATAGGGGTAATGTGACAGGGATACTGGAGTGATGGAGGTAGATATGTATACGGTAACAGGTATAATGGAGTAATGGAGGTAGATATGTATACAGTGACAGGGATACTGGAGAAATGGAGGTAGATATGTATACAGTGACAGGGATACTGGAGTGATGGAGGTAGATATGTATACAGTGACAGGGATACTGGAGTGATGGAGGTAGATATGTATACGGTGACAGGGATACTGGAGTGATGGAGGTAGATATGTATACGGTGACAGGTATACTGGAGTGATGGAGGTAGATATGTATAGGGGTAAGGTGACAGGGATACTGGAGTGATAGAGGTAGATATGTATAGAGGTAAGGTGACAGGGATACTGGAGTGATGGAGGTAGATATGTATAGGGGTAAGGTGACAGGCATACTGGAGTGATGGAGGTAGATATGTATAGGGCTAAGGTGACAAGGACACTGGAGTGATGGAGGTAGATATGTGTAGGGGTAAGGTGACAGGTATACTGGAGTTATGGGGGTAGATATGTATAGGGGTAAGGTGACAGGTATACTGGAGTTATGGGGGTAGATATGTATAGGGGTAAGGTGACAGGTATACTGGAGTAATGGAGGTAGATATGTATACGGTAACAGGTATAATGGAGTAATGGAGGTAGATATGTATACAGTGACAGGGATACTGGAGTAATGGAGGTAGATATGTATACAGTGACAGGGATACTGGAGTGATGGAGGTAGATATGTATAGGGGTAAGGTGACAGGTATACTGGAGTGATGGGGGTAGATATGTATAGGGGTAAGGTGACAGGTATACTGGAGTTATGGGGGTAGATATGTATAGGGGTAAGGTGACAGGTATACTGGAGTAATGGAGGTAGATATGTATACGGTAACAGGTATAATGGAGTAATGGAGGTAGATATGTATACAGTGACAGGGATACTGGAGTAATGGAGGTAGATATGTATACAGTGACAGGATACTGGAGTGATGGAGGTAGATATGTATAGGGGTAAGGTGACAAGTATACTGGAGTGATGGAGGTAGATATGTATACAGTGACAGGGATACTGGAGTGATGGAGGTAGATATGTATACGGTGACAGGGATACTGGAGTGATGGAGGTAGATATGTATACGGTGACAGGTATACTGGAGTGATGGAGGTAGATATGTATAGGGGTAAGGTGACAGGTATACTGGAGTAATGGAGGTAGATATGTATACGGTGACAGGTATACTGGAGTGATGGAGGTAGATATGTATACGGTAACAGGTATAATGGAGTAATGGAGGTAGATATGTATACAGTGACAGGGATACTGGAGTAATGGAGGTAGATATGTATACAGTGACAGGGATACTGGAGTGATGGAGGTAGATATGTATACGGTGACAGGTATACTGGAGTGTTGGAGGTAGATATGTATACGGTGACAGGTATACTGGAGTGTTGGAGGTAGATATGTATACGGTGACAGGTATACTGGAGTGTTGGAGGTAGATATGTATACGGTGACAGGTATACTGGAGTAATGGAGGTAGATATGTATACGGTGACAGGGATACTGGAGTGATGGAGGTAGATATGTATAAGGTGACAGGTATACTGGAGTGATGGAGGTAGATATGTATAGGGGTAAGGTGACAGGTATACTAGAGTAATGGAGGTAGATATGTATACAGTGACAGGTATACTGGAGTAATGGAGGTAGATATGTATACGGTGACAGGTATACTGGAGTAATGGAGGTAGATATATATATAGGGGTAAGGTGACAGGGATACTGGAGTGATGGAGGTAGATATGTATAGAGGTAAGGTGACAGGGATACTGGAGTGATGGAGGTAGATATGTATAGGGGTAAGGTGACAGGGATACTGGAGTGATGGAGGTAGATATGTATAGGGGTAAGGTGACAGGCATACTGGAGTGATGGAGGTAGATATGTATAGGGCTAAGGTGACAAGGACACTGGAGTGATGGAGGTAGATATGTGTAGGGGTAAGGTGACAGGTATACTGGAGTTATGGGGGTAGATATGTATAGGGGTAAGGTGACAGGTATACTGGAGTTATTGGGGTAGATATGTATAGGGGTAAGGTGACAGGTATACTGGAGTAATGGAGGTAGATATGTATAGGGGTAAGGTGACAGGTATACTGGAGTAATGGAGGTAGATATGTATACGGTAACAGGTATAATGGAGTAATGGAGGTAGATATGTATACAGTGACAGGGATACTGGAGTAATGGAGGTAGATATGTATACAGTGACAGGGATACTGGAGTGATGGAGGTAGATATGTATAGGGGTAAGGTGACAGGTATACTGGAGTGATGGGGGTAGATATGTATAGGGGTAAGGTGACAGGTATACTGGAGTTATGGGGGTAGATATGTATAGGGGTAAGGTGACAGGTATACTGGAGTAATGGAGGTAGATATGTATACGGTAACAGGTATAATGGAGTAATGGAGGTAGATATGTATACAGTGACAGGGATACTGGAGTAATGGAGGTAGATATGTATACAGTGACAGGATACTGGAGTGATGGAGGTAGATATGTATAGGGGTAAGGTGACAAGTATACTGGAGTGATGGAGGTAGATATGTATACAGTGACAGGGATACTGGAGTGATGGAGGTAGATATGTATACGGTGACAGGGATACTGGAGTGATGGAGGTAGATATGTATACGGTGACAGGTATACTGGAGTGATGGAGGTAGATATGTATAGGGGTAAGGTGACAGGTATACTGGAGTAATGGAGGTAGATATGTATACGGTGACAGGTATACTGGAGTGATGGAGGTAGATATGTATACGGTGACAGGTATACTGGAGTGTTGGAGGTAGATATGTATACGGTGACAGGTATACTGGAGTGTTGGAGGTAGATATGTATACGGTGACAGGTATACTGGAGTGTTGGAGGTAGATATGTATACGGTGACAGGTATACTGGAGTAATGGAGGTAGATATGTATACGGTGACAGGGATACTGGAGTGATGGAGGTAGATATGTATAAGGTGACAGGTATACTGGAGTGATGGAGGTAGATATGTATAGGGGTAAGGTGACAGGTATACTAGAGTAATGGAGGTAGATATGTATACGGTGACAGGTATACTGGAGTAATGGAGGTAGATATATATAGGGGTAAGGTGACAGGGATACTGGAGTGATGGAGGTAGATATGTATAGAGGTAAGGTGACAGGGATACTGGAGTGATGGAGGTAGATATGTATAGGGGTAAGGTGACAGGGATACTGGAGTGATGGAGGTAGATATGTATAGGGGTAAGGTGACAGGTATACTGGAGTAATGGAGGTAGAAATGTATAGGGGTAAGGTGACAGGTATACTGGAGTGATGGAGGTAGATATGTATACGGTGACAGGTATACTGGAGTGATGGAGGTAGATATGTATAGGGGTAAGGTGACAGGTATACTGGAGTGATGGAGGTAGATATGTATAGGGGTAAGGTGACAGGGATACTGGAGTGATGGAGGTAGATATGTATAGGGCTAAGGTGACAGGTATACTGGAGTGATGGAGGAAGATATGTATAGGGGTAAGGTGACAGGTATACTGGAGTGATGGAGGAATATATGTATAGGGGTAAGGTGACAGGTATACAGGAGTGATGGAGGAATATATGTAAAAAGTTAAGGGAACAGGGATACTGGAGTGATGGAGGTAGATATGTAAAGGGGTAAGGTGACAGGGATACTGGAGTGATGGAGGTAGATATGTATAGGGGTAAGGTGACAGGGATACTGGAGTGATGGAGGTAGATATGTATAGGGCTAAGGTGACAGGTATACTGGAGTGATGGAGGAAGATATGTATAGGGGTAAGGTGACAGGTATACTGGAGTGATGGAGGAATATATGTATAGGGGTAAGGTGACAGGTATACAGGAGTGATGGAGGAATATATGTAAAAAGTTAAGGGGACAGGGATACTGGAGTGATGGAGGTAGATATGTATAGAGGTAAGGTGACAGGGATACTGGAGTGATAGAGGTAGATATGTATAGGGGTAAGGTGACAGGGATACTGGAGTGATGGAGGTAGATATGTATAGGGGTAAGGTGAAAGGGATACTGGAGTGATGGAGGTAGATATGTATAGGGGTAAGGGGACAGGGATACTGGAGTGATGGAGGTAGATATGTATAGGGGTAAGGTGACAGGGATACTGGAGTGATGGAGGTAGATATGTATAGGGGTAAGGTGACAGGGATACTGGAGTGATGGAGGTAGATATGTATAGGGGTAAGGTGACAGGTATACTGGAGTAATGGAGGTAGATATGTATACGGTGACAGGTATACTGGAGTGATGGAGGTAGATATGTATACGGTAACAGGTATAATGGAGTAATGGAGGTAGATATGTATACAGTGACAGGGATACTGGAGTAATGGAGGTAGATATGTATACAGTGACAGGGATACTGGAGTGATGGAGGTAGATATGTATACGGTGACAGGTATACTGGAGTGATGGAGGTAGATATGTATAGGGGTAAGGTGACAGGTATACTGGAGTAATGGAGGTAGATATGTATACGGTGACAGGTATACTGGAGTGTTGGAGGTAGATATGTATACGGTGACAGGTATACTGGAGTGTTGGAGGTAGATATGTATACGGTGACAGGTATACTGGAGTGTTGGAGGTAGATATGTATACGGTGACAGGTATACTGGAGTGATGGAGGTAGATATGTATACGGTGACAGGGATACTGGAGTGATGGAGGTAGATATGTATAGAGGTAAGGTGACAGGGATACTGGAGTGATGGAGGTAGATATGTATAGGGGTAAGGTGACAGGGATACTGGAGTGATGGAGGTAGATATGTATAGGGGTAAGGTGTGAGGTATACTGGAGTGATAGAGGTAGATATGTATACGGTAACAGGTATAATGGAGTAATGGAGGTAGATATGTATACAGTGACAGGGATACTGGAGTAATGGAGGTAGATATGTATACAGTGACAGGATACTGGAGTGATGGAGGTAGATATGTATAGGGGTAAGGTGACAAGTATACTGGAGTGATGGAGGTAGATATGTATACAGTGACAGGGATACTGGAGTGATGGAGGTAGATATGTATACGGTGACAGGGATACTGGAGTGATGGAGGTAGATATGTATACGGTGACAGGTATACTGGAGTGATGGAGGTAGATATGTATAGGGGTAAGGTGACAGGTATACTGGAGTAATGGAGGTAGATATGTATACGGTGACAGGTATACTGGAGTGATGGAGGTAGATATGTATACGGTGACAGGTATACTGGAGTGTTGGAGGTAGATATGTATACGGTGACAGGTATACTGGAGTGTTGGAGGTAGATATGTATACGGTGACAGGTATACTGGAGTGTTGGAGGTAGATATGTATACGGTGACAGGTATACTGGAGTAATGGAGGTAGATATGTATACGGTGACAGGGATACTGGAGTGATGGAGGTAGATATGTATAAGGTGACAGGTATACTGGAGTGATGGAGGTAGATATGTATAGGGGTAAGGTGACAGGTATACTAGAGTAATGGAGGTAGATATGTATACGGTGACAGGTATACTGGAGTAATGGAGGTAGATATATATAGGTGTAAGGTGACAGGGATACTGGAGTGATGGAGGTAGATATGTATAGAGGTAAGGTGACAGGGATACTGGAGTGATGGAGGTAGATATGTATAGGGGTAAGGTGACAGGGATACTGGAGTGATGGAGGTAGATATGTATAGGGGTAAGGTGACAGGTATACTGGAGTAATGGAGGTAGAAATGTATAGGGGTAAGGTGACAGGTATACTGGAGTGATGGAGGTAGATATGTATACGGTGACAGGTATACTGGAGTGATGGAGGTAGATATGTATAGGGGTAAGGTGACAGGTATACTGGAGTGATGGAGGTAGATATGTATAGGGGTAAGGTGACAGGGATACTGGAGTGATGGAGGTAGATATGTATAGGGCTAAGGTGACAGGTATACTGGAGTGATGGAGGAAGATATGTATAGGGGTAAGGTGACAGGTATACTGGAGTGATGGAGGAATATATGTATAGGGGTAAGGTGACAGGTATACAGGAGTGATGGAGGAATATATGTAAAAAGTTAAGGGAACAGGGATACTGGAGTGATGGAGGTAGATATGTAAAGGGGTAAGGTGACAGGGATACTGGAGTGATGGAGGTAGATATGTATAGGGGTAAGGTGACAGGGATACTGGAGTGATGGAGGTAGATATGTATAGGGCTAAGGTGACAGGTATACTGGAGTGATGGAGGAAGATATGTATAGGGGTAAGGTGACAGGTATACTGGAGTGATGGAGGAATATATGTATAGGGGTAAGGTGACAGGTATACAGGAGTGATGGAGGAATATATGTAAAAAGTTAAGGGGACAGGGATACTGGAGTGATGGAGGTAGATATGTATAGAGGTAAGGTGACAGGGATACTGGAGTGATAGAGGTAGATATGTATAGGGGTAAGGTGACAGGGATACTGGAGTGATGGAGGTAGATATGTATAGGGGTAAGGTGAAAGGGATACTGGAGTGATGGAGGTAGATATGTATAGGGGTAAGGGGACAGGGATACTGGAGTGATGGAGGTAGATATGTATAGGGGTAAGGTGACAGGGATACTGGAGTGATGGAGGTAGATATGTATAGGGGTAAGGTGACAGGGATACTGGAGTGATGGAGGTAGATATGTATAGGGGTAAGGTGACAGGTATACTGGAGTAATGGAGGTAGATATGTATACGGTGACAGGTATACTGGAGTGATGGAGGTAGATATGTATACGGTAACAGGTATAATGGAGTAATGGAGGTAGATATGTATACAGTGACAGGGATACTGGAGTAATGGAGGTAGATATGTATACAGTGACAGGGATACTGGAGTGATGGAGGTAGATATGTATACGGTGACAGGTATACTGGAGTGATGGAGGTAGATATGTATAGGGGTAAGGTGACAGGTATACTGGAGTAATGGAGGTAGATATGTATACGGTGACAGGTATACTGGAGTGTTGGAGGTAGATATGTATACGGTGACAGGTATACTGGAGTGTTGGAGGTAGATATGTATACGGTGACAGGTATACTGGAGTGTTGGAGGTAGATATGTATACGGTGACAGGTATACTGGAGTGATGGAGGTAGATATGTATACGGTGACAGGGATACTGGAGTGATGGAGGTAGATATGTATAGAGGTAAGGTGACAGGGATACTGGAGTGATGGAGGTAGATATGTATAGGGGTAAGGTGACAGGGATACTGGAGTGATGGAGGTAGATATGTATAGGGGTAAGGTGTGAGGTATACTGGAGTGATAGAGGTAGATATGTATAGGGGTAAGGTGACAGGGATACTGGAGTGATGGAGGTAGATATGTATAGGGGTAAGGTGACAGGGATACTGGAGTGATAGAGGTAGATATGTATAGAGGTAAGGTGACAGGGATACTGGAGTGATGGAGGTAGATATGTAAAGGGGTAAGGTGACAGGGATACTGGAGTGATGGAGGTAGATATGTATAGGGGTAAGGTGACAGGCATACTGGAGTGATGGAGGTAGATATGTATAGGGCTAAGGTGACAAGGACACTGGAGTGATGGAGGTAGATATGTGTAGGGGTAAGGTGACAGGTATACTGGAGTTATGGGGGTAGATATGTATAGGGGTAAGGTGACAGGTATACTGGAGTAATGGAGGTAGATATGTATAGGGGTAATGTGACAGGGATACTGGAGTGATGGAGGTAGATATGTATAAGGTAACAGGTATAATGGAGTAATGGAGGTAGATATGTATACAGTGACAGGGATACTGGAGTAATGGAGGTAGAGATGTATACAGTGACAGGGATACTGGAGTGATGGAGGTAGATATGTATAGGGGTAAGGTGACAAGTATACTGGAGTGATGGAGGTAGATATGTATACAGTGACAGGGATACTGGAGTGATGGAGGTAGATATGTATACGGTGACAGGGATACTGGAGTGATGGAGGTAGATATGTATACGGTGACTGGTATACTGGAATGATGGAGGTAGATATGTATAGGGGTAAGGTGACAGGTATACTGGAGTAATGGAGGTAGATATGTATACGGTGACAGGTATACTGGAGTGATGGAGGTAGATATGTATACGGTAACAGGTATAATGGAGTAATGGAGGTAGATATGTATACAGTGACAGGGATACTGGAGTAATGGAGGTAGATATGTATACAGTGACAGGGATACTGGAGTGATGGAGGTAGATATGTATACGGTGACAGGTATACTGGAGTGATGGAGGTAGATATGTATAGGGGTAAGGTGACAGGTATACTGGAGTAATGGAGGTAGATATGTATACGGTAACAGGTATACTGGATCAATGGAGGTAGATATGTATAGGGGTAAGGTGACAGGTATACTGGAGTGATGGAGGTAGATATGTATACGGTAACAGGTATACTGGAGTAATGAAGGTAGATATGTATACGGTGACAGGTATACTGGAGTGTTGGAGGTAGATATGTATACGGTGACAGGTATACTGGAGTGTTGGAGGTAGATATGTATACGGTGACAGGTATACTGGAGTGTTGGAGGTAGATATGTATACGGTGACAGGTATACTGGAGTAATGGAGGTAGATATGTATACGGTGACAGGGATACTGGAGTGATGGAGGTAGATATGTATAAGGTGACAGGTATACTGGAGTGATGGAGGTAGATATGTATATGGGTAAGGTGACAGGTATACTAGAGTAATGGAGGTAGATATGTATACAGTGACAGGTATACTGGAGTAATGGAGGTAGATATGTATACGGTGACAGGTATACTGGAGTAATGGAGGTAGATATATATAGGGGTAAGGTGACAGGGATACTGGAGTGATGGAGGTAGATATGTATAGAGGTAAGGTGACAGGGATACTGGAGTGATGGAGGTAGATATGTATAGGGGTAAGGTGACAGGGATACTGGAGTGATGGAGGTAGATATGTATAGGGCTAAGGTGACAAGGACACTGGAGTGATGGAGGTAGATATGTGTAGGGGTAAGGTGACCGGTATACTGGAGTTATGGGGGTAGATATGTATAGGGGTAAGGTGACAGGTATACTGGAGTAATGGAGGTAGATATGTATAGGGGTAATGTGACAGGGATACTGGAGTGATGGAGGTAGATATGTATACGGTAACAGGTATAATGGAGTAATGGAGGTAAATAGGTATACAGTGACAGGGATACTGGAGTAATGGAGGTAGATATGTATACAGTGACAGGGATACTGGAGTGATGGAGGTAGATATGTATAGGGGTAAGGTGACAAGTATACTGGAGTGATGGAGGTAGATATGTATACAGTGACAGGGATACTGGAGTGATGGAGGTAGATATGTATACGGTGACAGGGATACTGGAGTGATGGAGGTAGATATGTATACGGTGACAGGTATACTGGAGTGATGGAGGTAGATATGTATAGGGGTAAGGTGACAGGTATACTGGAGTAATGGAGGTAGATATGTATTAGGGGGCAGGTATACTGGAGTGATGGAGGTAGATATGTATACGGTAACAGGTATAATGGAGTAATGGAGGTAGATATGTATACAGTGACAGGGATACTGGAGTAATGGAGGTAGATATGTATACAGTGACAGGGATACTGGAGTGATGGAGGTAGATATGTATACGGTGACAGGTATACTGGAGTGATGGAGGTAGATATGTATAGGGGTAAGGTGACAGGTATACTGGAGTAATGGAGGTAGATATGTATACGGTAACAGGTATACTGGAGTAATGGAGGTAGATATGTATACGGTGACAGGTATACTGGAGTGTTGGAGGTAGATATGTATACGGTGACAGGTATACTGGAGTGTTGGAGGTAGATATGTATACGGTGACAGGTATACTGGAGTGATGGAGGTAGATATGTATAGGGGTAAGGTGACAGGTATACTGGAGTAATGGAGGTAGATATGTATACGGTAACAGGTATACTGGAGTAATGGAGGTAGATATGTATACGGTGACAGGTATACTGGAGTGTTGGAGGTAGATATGTATACGGTGACAGGTATACTGGAGTGTTGGAGGTAGATATGTATACGGTGACAGGTATACTGGAGTGTTGGAGGTAGATATGTATACGGTGACAGGTATACTGGAGTAATGGAGGTAGATATGTATACGGTGACAGGGATACTGGAGTGATGGATGTAGATATGTATAAGGTGACAGATATACTGGAGTGATGGAGGTAGATATGTATAGGGGTAAGGTGACAGGTATACTAGAGTAATGGAGGTAGATATGTATACAGTGACAGGTATACTGGAGTAATGGAGGTAGATATGTATACGGTGACAGGTATACTGGAGTAATGGAGGTAGATATATATAGGGGTAAGGTGACAGGGATACTGGAGTGATGGAGGTAGATATGTATAGAGGTAAGGTGACAGGGATACTGGAGTGATGGAGGTAGATATGTATAGGGGTAAGGTGACAGGGATACTGGAGTGATGGAGGTAGATATGTACAGGGCTAAGGTGACAAGGACACTGGAGTGATGGAGGTAGATATGTGTAGGGGTAAGGTGACAGGTATACTGGAGTTATGGGGGTAGATATGTATAGGGGTAAGGTGACAGGTATACTGGAGTAATGGAGGTAGATATGTATAGGGGTAATGTGACACGGATACTGGAGTGATGGAGGTAGATATGTATACGGTAACAGGTATAATGGAGTAATGGAGGTAGATATGTATACAGTGACAGGGATACTGGAGTAATGGAGGTAGATATGTATACAGTGACAGGGATACTGGAGTGATGGAGGTAGATATGTATAGGGGTAAGGTGACAAGTATACTGGAGTGATGGAGGTAGATATGTATACAGTGACAGGGATACTGGAGTGATGGAGGTAGATATGTATACGGTGACAGGGATACTGGAGTGATGGAGGTAGATATGTATACGGTGACAGGTATACTGGAGTGATGGAGGTAGATATGTATAGGGGTAAGGTGACAGGTATACTGGAGTAATGGAGGTAGATATGTATTAGGGGGCAGGTATACTGGAGTGTTGGAGGTAGATATGTATACGGTGACAGGGATACTGGAGTAATGGAGGTAGATATGTATAGGGGTAAGGTGACAGGTATACTGGAGTAATGGAGGTAGATATGTATACGGTGACAGGTATACTGGAGTGATGGAGGTAGATATGTATACAGTGACAGGTGTACTGGAGTAATGGAGGTAGATATGTATACGGTAACAGGTATACTGGAGTAATGGAGGTAGATATGTATACGGTGACAGGTATACTGGAGTGATGGAGGTAGATATGTATACGGTGACAGGTATACTGGAGTGTTGGAGGTAGATATGTATACGGTGACGGGTATACTGGAGTGTTGGAGGTAGATATGTATACGGTGACAGGTATACTGGAGTAATGGAGGTAGATATGTATACGATGACAGGGATACTGGAGTGATGGAGGTAGATATGTATACGGTAACAGGTATACTGGAGTGATGGAGGTAGATATGTATACGGTAACAGGTATACTGGAGTGATGGAGGTAGATATGTATACGGTAACAGGTATACTGGAGTAATGGAAGTAGATATGTATACGGTAACAGGGAGACTGGAGTGTTGGAGGTAGATATGTATACGGTAACAGGTATACTGGAGTGTTGGAGGTAGATATGTAAACGGTGACAGGTATACTGGAGTGATGGAGGTAGATATGTATAGGGGTAAGGTGACAGGTATACTGGAGTAATGGAGGTAGATATGTATACGGTAACAGGTATACTGGAGTAATGGAGGTAGATATGTATACAGTGACAGGGATACTGGAGTGATGGAGGTAGATATGTATACAGTGACAGATATACTGTAGTGATGGAGGTAGATATGTATAGGGGTAAGGTGACAGGGATACTGGAGTGATAGAGGTAGATATGTATAGAGGTAAGGTGACAGGGATACTGGAGTGAGGGAGGTAGATATGTATAGAGGTAAGGTGACAGGGATACTGGAGTGATGGAGGTAGATATGTATAGGGGTAAGGTGACAGGCATACTGGAGTGTTGGAGGTAGATATGTATAGGGCTAAGGTGACAAGGACACTGGAGTGATGGAGGTAGATATGTATACGGTGACAGGTATACTGGAGTGATGGAGGTAGATATGTGTAGGGGTAAGGTGACAGGTATACTGGAGTAATGGAGTTAGATATGTATACGGTGACAGGTATACTGGAGTAATGGAGTTAGATATGTATACGGTGACAGGTATACTGGAGTGATGGAGGTAGATATGTATAAGGTGACAGGGATACTGGAGTGATGGAGGTAGATATGTATAGGGATAAGGTGACAGGTATACTAGAGTAATGGAGGTAGATATGTATACAGTGACAGGTATACTGGAGTAATGGAGGTAGATATGTATACGGTGACAGGTATACTGGAGTAATGGAGGTAGATATGTATAGGGGTAAGGTGACAGGTATACTGGAGTGATGGAGGTAGATATGTATACGGTAACAGGTATACTGGAGTAATGGAGGTAGATATGTATACGGTGACAGGTATACTGGAGTAATGGAGGTAGATATGTATACAGTGACAGGTATACTGGAGTGATGGAGGTAGATATGTATACGGTGACAGGTATACTGGAGTAATGGAGGTAGATATGTATACGGTAACAGGTATACTGGAGTGATGGATGTAGATATGTATACGGTGACAGGTATACTGGAGTAATGGAGGTAGATATGTATACAGTGACAGGTATACTGGAGTAATGGAGGTAGATATGTATACAGTGACAGATATACTGGAGTAATGGAGGTAGATATGTATAGGGGTAAGGTGACAGGGATACTGGAGTAATGGAGGTAGATATGTATACGGTGACAGATATACTGGAGTAATGGAGGTAGATATGTATACGGTGACAGATATACTGGAGTAATGGAGGTAGATATGTATAGGGGTAAGGTGACAGGGATACTGGAGTAATAGAGGTAGAAATGTATAGGGGTAAGGTGACAGGTATACTGGAGTGATGGAGGTAGATATGTATACGGTGACAGATATACTGGAGTGATGGAGGTTGATATGTATACGGTGACAGGTATACTGGATTAATGGAGGTAGATATGTATACGGTGACAGGGATACTGGAGTAATGGAGGTAGATATGTATAGCGGTAAGGTGAAAGGGATACTGGAGTGACGGAGGTAGATATGTATAGGGGTAAGGTGACAGGTATACTGGAGTAATGGAGGTAGATATGTATAGAGGTAAGGTGACAGGGATACTGGAGTAATGGAGGTAGATATGTATAGGGGTAAGGTGACAGGTATACTGGAGGAATGGAGGTAGATATGTATACGGTGACAGGTATACCAGAGTAATGGAGGTAGATATGTATAGGGGTAAGGTGACAGGTATACTGGAGAAATGGAGGTAGATATGTATACGGTGACAGGGATACTGGAGTAATGGAGGTAGATATGTATACGGTGACAGGTATACTGGAGTAATGGAGGTAGATGTGTATAGGGGTAAGGTGACAGGTATACTGGAGTAATGGAGGTAGATATGTATAGGGGTAAGGTGACAGGTATACTGGAGTAATGGAGGTAGATATGTATAGGGGTAAGGTGACAGGTATACTGGAGTAATGGAGGTAGATATGTATAGGGGTAAGGTGACAGGTATACTGGAGTAATGGAGGTAGTTATGTATACAGTGACAGGTATACTAGAGTGATGGAGGTAGATATGTATACGGTAACAGGTATACTGGAGTGATGGAGGTAGATATGTATAAGGTGACAGGTATACTGGAGTGATGGAGGTAGATATGTATAAGGTGACAGGTATACTGGAGTGATGGAGGTTGATATGTATAAGGTGACAGGTATACTGGAGTGATGGAGGTAGATATGTATAAGGTGACAGGTATACTGGAGTGATGGAGGTTGATATGTATAAGGTGACAGGTATACTGGAGTGATGGAGGTTGATATGTATACGGTGACAGGTATACTCGAGTAATGGAGGTAGATATGTATAGGGGTAAGGTGACAGGTATACTGGAGTAATGGAGGTTGATATGTATACGGTGACAGGTATACTCGAGTAATGGAGGTAGATATGTATAGGGGTAAGGTGACAGGTATACTGGAGTGATGGAGGTAGATATGTATAGGGGTAAGGTGACAGGGATACTGGAGTAATGGAGGTAGATATGTATACAGTGACAGGTATACTCGAGTAATGGAGGTAGATATGTATACCTTACAGGTATACTGGAGTAATGGAGGTAGATATGTATAGGGGTAAGGTGACAGGTATACTGGAGTGATGGAGGTAGATATGTATACGGTAACAGGTATACTGGAGTAATGGAGGTAGATATGTATACGGTGACAGGTATACTGGAGTAATGGAGGTAGATATGTATACAGTGACAGGTATACTGGAGTGATGGAGGTAGATATGTATACGGTGACAGGTATACTGGAGTAATGGAGGTAGATATGTATACAGTGACAGGTATACTGGAGTGATGGAGGTAGATATGTATACGGTGACAGGTATACTGGAGTAATGGAGGTAGATATGTATACGGTAACAGGTATACTGGAGTGATGGATGTAGATATGTATACGGTGACAGGTATACTGGAGTAATGGAGGTAGATATGTATACAGTGACAGGTATACTGGAGTAATGGAGGTAGATATGTATACAGTGACAGATATACTGGAGTAATGGAGGTAGATATGTATAGGGGTAAGGTGACAGGGATACTGGAGTAATGGAGGTAGATATGTATACGGTGACAGATATACTGGAGTAATGGAGGTAGATATGTATACGGTGACAGATATACTGGAGTAATGGAGGTAGATATGTATAGGGGTAAGGTGACAGGGATACTGGAGTAATGGAGGTAGAAATGTATAGGGGTAAGGTGACAGGTATACTGGAGTGATGGAGGTAGATATGTATACGGTGACAGATATACTGGAGTGATGGAGGTTGATATGTATACGGTGACAGGTATACTGGATTAATGGAGGTAGATATGTATACGGTGACAGGGATACTGGAGTAATGGAGGTAGATATGAATAGCGGTAAGGTGAAAGGGATACTGGAGTGACGGAGGTAGATATGTATAGGGGTAAGGTGACAGGTATACTGGAGTAATGGAGGTAGATATGTATAGCGGTAAAGTGAAAGGGATACTGGAGTGACGGAGGTAGATATGTATAGGGGTAAGGTGACAGGGATACTGGAGTAATGGAGATAGATATGTATACGGTGACAGGTATACTAGAGAAATGGAGGTAGATATATATAGGGGTAAGGTGAGAGGTATACTGGAGTGATGGAGGTAGATATGTATAGAGGTAAGGTGACATGGATACTGGAGTAATGGAGGTAGATTTGTATACGGTGACAGGTATACTAGAGTAATGGAGGTAGATATGTATAGGGGTAAGGTGACAGGTATACTGGAGTAATGGAGGTAGATATGTATACGGTGACAGGTATACTAGAGTAATGGAGGTAGATATGTATAGGGGTAAGGTGACAGGTATACTGGAGTAATGGAGGTAGATATGTATACGGTGACAGGGATACTGGAGTAATGGAGGTAGATATGTATACGGTGACAGGTATACTGGAGTAATGGAGGTAGATATGTATAGGGGTAAGGTGACAGGTATACTGGAGTAATGGAGGTAGATATGTATAGGGGTAAGGTGACAGGTATACTGGAGTAATGGAGGTAGATATGTATAGGGGTAAGGTGGCAGGTATACTGGAGTAATGGAGGTAGATATGTATACGGTGACAGGGATACTGGAGTAATGGAGGTAGATATGTATACGGTGACAGGTATACTGGAGTAATGGAGGTAGATATGTATAAGGTGACAGGTATACTGGAGTGATGGAGGTAGATATGTATACGGTAACAGGTATACTGGAGTGATGGAGGTAGATATGTATAAGGTGACAGGTATACTGGAGTAATGGAGGTAGATATGTATACGGTGACAGGTATACTAGAGTAATGGAGGTAGATATGTATACGGTGACCGGTATACTGGAGTGATGGAGGTAGATATGTATAGGGGAAGGTGACAGGTATAATGGAGTAATGGAGGTAGTTATGTATACAGTGACAGGTATACTAGAGTGATGGAGGTAGATATGTATACGGTAACAGGTATACTGGAGTGATGGAGGTAGATATGTATAGGGGTAAGGTGACAGGGATACTGGATTGATGGAGGTAGATATGTATAAGGTGACAGGTATACTGGAGTGATGGAGGTTGATATGTATACGGTGACAGGTATACTGGAGTAATGGAGGTAGATATGTATAGGGGTAAGGTGACAGGTATACTGGAGTAATGGAGGTAGATATGTATACGGTGACAGGTATACTGGAGTGATGGAGGTAGATATGTATACGGTGACAGGTATACTGGAGTAATGGAGGTAGATATGTATACGGTGACAGGTATACTGGAGTAATGGTGTTAGATATATATACGGTAACAGGTATACTGGAGTGTTGGAGGTAGATATGTTGAGGGGTAAGGTGACAGGGATACTGGAGTGATGGAGGTAGGTATGTATACGGTGACAGGTATACTGGAGTGATGGAGGTAGGTATGTATACGGTGACAGGTATACTGGAGTGATGGAGGTAGGTATGTATACAGTGACAGGTATACTGGAGTGATGGAGGTAGGTATGTATACGGTGACAGGTATACTGGAGTGATGGAGGTAGATATGTATAAGCTGACAGGTATACTGGAGTGATGGAGGTAGATATGTATAAGCTGACAGGTATACTGGAGTGATGGAGGTAGATATGTATAAGCTGACAGGTATACTGGAGTGATGGAGGTAGATATGTATAAGCTGACAGGGATACTGGAGAGACGGAGGTAGATATGTATAGGCGTAAGGTGACAGGGATACTGGAGTGATGGAGGTAGATATGTATAGGGGTAAGGTGACAGGGATACTGGAGTGATGGAGGTAGATATGTATACGGTAACAGGTATACTGGAGTAATGGAGGTAGATATGTATAGGGGTAAGGTGACAGGTATACTGGAGTAATGGAGGTAGATATGTATGCGGTGACAGGTATACTGGAGTAATGGAGGTAGATATGTATAGGGGTAAGGTGACAGGGATACTGGAGTAATGGAGGTAGATATGTATACGGTGACAGGTATACTGGAGTAATGGAGGTAGAAATGTATAGGGGTAAGGTGACAGGTATACTGGAGTAATGGAGGTAGATATGTATGCGGTGACAGGTATACTGGAGTAATGGAGGTAGATATGTATAGGGGTAAGGTGACAGGGATACTGGAGTAATGGAGGTAGATATGTATAGGGGTAAGGTGACAGGTATACTGGAGTGATGGAGGTAGATATGTATACGGTAACAGGTATACTGGAGTAATGGAGGTAGATATGTATACAGTGACAGGTATACTGGAGTGATGGAGGTAGATATGTATACGGTAACAGGTATACTGGAGTAATGGAGGTAGATATGTATACAGTGACAGGTATACTGGAGTGATGGAGGTAGATATGTATACGGTAACAGGTATACTGGAGTGATGGAGGTAGATATGTATACGGTGACAGGGATACTGGAGTGATGGAGGTAGATATGTATACGGTAACAGGTATACTGGAGTAATGGAGGTAGATATGTATACGGTGACAGGTATACTGGAGTAATGGAGGTAGATATGTATACGGTAACAGGTATACTGGAGTGATGGAGGTAGATATGTATACGGTGATAGGTATACTGGAGTAATGGAGGTAGATATGTATAGGGGTAAGGTGACAGGGATACTGGAGTAATGGAGGTAGATATGTATACGGTGACAGATATACTGGAGTAATGGAGGTAGATATGTATAGGGGTAAGGTGACAGGGATACTGGAGTAATGGAGGTAGATATGTATACGGTAACAGGTATACTGGAGTAATGGAGGTAGATATGTATAGGGGTAAGGTGACAGGTATACTGGAGTAATGGAGGTAGATATGTATGCGGTGACAGGTATACTGGAGTAATGGAGGTAGATATGTATAGGGGTAAGGTGACAGGGATACTGGAGTAATGGAGGTAGATATGTATACGGTGACAGGTATACTGGAGTAATGGAGGTAGAAATGTATAGGGGTAAGGTGACAGGTATACTGGAGTAATGGAGGTAGATATGTATGCGGTGACAGGTATACTGGAGTAATGGAGGTAGATATGTATAGGGGTAAGGTGACAGGGATACTGGAGTAATGGAGGTAGATATGTATAGGGGTAAGGTGACAGGTATACTGGAGTGATGGAGGTAGATATGTATACGGTAACAGGTATACTGGAGTAATGGAGGTAGATATGTATACAGTGACAGGTATACTGGAGTGATGGAGGTAGATATGTATACGGTAACAGGTATACTGGAGTAATGGAGGTAGATATGTATACAGTGACAGGTATACTGGAGTGATGGAGGTAGATATGTATACGGTAACAGGTATACTGGAGTGATGGAGGTAGATATGTATACGGTGACAGGGATACTGGAGTGATGGAGGTAGATATGTATACGGTAACAGGTATACTGGAGTAATGGAGGTAGATATGTATACGGTGACAGGTATACTGGAGTAATGGAGGTAGATATGTATACGGTAACAGGTATACTGGAGTGATGGAGGTAGATATGTATACGGTGATAGGTATACTGGAGTAATGGAGGTAGATATGTATAGGGGTAAGGTGACAGGGATACTGGAGTAATGGAGGTAGATATGTATACGGTGACAGATATACTGGAGTAATGGAGGTAGATATGTATAGGGGTAAGGTGACAGGGATACTGGAGTAATGGAGGTAGATATGTATACGGTGACAGATATACTGGAGTGATGGAGGTTGATATGTATACGGTGACAGGTATACTGGATTAATGGAGGTAGATATGTATACGGTGACAGGTATACTTTAGTGATGGAGGTAGATATGTATACGGTGACAGGGATACTGGAGTAATGGAGGTAGATATGTATAGCGGTAAGGTGAAAGGGATACTGGAGTGACGGAGGTAGATATGAATAGGGGTAAGGTGACAGGGATACTGGAGTAATGGAGGTAGATATGTATAGGGGTAAGGTGACAGGTATACTGGAGTAATGGAGGTAGATATGTATAGCGGTAAAGTGAAAGGGATACTGGAGTGACGGAGGTAGATATGAATAGGGGTAAGGTGACAGGGATACTGGAGTAATGGAGATAGATATGTATACGGTGACAGGTACACTAGAGTAATGGAGGTAGATATGTATAGGGGTAAGGTGACAGGTATACTGGAGTAATGGAGGTAGATATGTATAGGGGTAAGGTGACAGGTATACTGGAGTAATGGAGGTAGATATGTATACGGTGACAGGGATACTGGAGTAATGGAGGTAGATATGTATACGGTGACAGGTATACTACAGTAATGGAGGTAGATATGTATACGGTGACAGGTATACTGGAGTGATGGAGGTAGATATGTATAGGGGTAAGGTGACAGGTATACTGGAGTAATGGAGGTAGTTATGTATACAGTGACAGGTATACTGGAGTGATGGAGGTTGATATGTATAAGGTGACAGGTATACTGGAGTAATGGAGGTAGATATGTATACGGTGACAGGTATACTGGAGTAATGGAGGTAGATATGTATAGGGGTAAGGTGACAGGTATACTGGAGTGATGGAGGTAGATATGTATATGGTGACAGGTATACTGGAGTGATGGAGGTAGATATGTATAAGGTGACAGGTATACTGGAGTGATGGAGGTTGATATGTATAAGGTGACAGGTATACTGGAGTAATGGAGGTAGATATGTATACGGTGACAGGTATACTGGAGTAATGGAGGTAGATATGTATAGGGGTAAGGTGACAGGTATACTGGAGTGATGGAGGTAGATATGTATAGGGGTAAGGTGACAGGGATACTGGAGTAATGGAGGTAGATATGTATACAGTGACAGGTATACTAGAGTAATGGAGGTAGATATGTATACGGTGACAGGTATACTGGAGTAATGGAGGTAGTTATGTATACAGTGACAGGTATACTAGAGTAATGGAGGTAGATATGTATACAGTGACAGGTATACTAGAGTAATGGAGGTAGATATGTATAAGGTGACAGGTATACTGGAGTAATGGAGGTAGATATGTATACGATGACAGGTATACTGGAGTGATGGAGGTAGATATGTATAGGGGTAAGGTGACAGGTATACTGGAGTGATGGAGGTAGATATGTATAGGGGTAAGGTGACAGGGATACTGGATTGATGGAGGTAGATATGTATAAGGTGACAGGTATACTGGAGTGATGGAGGTTGATATGTATACGGTGACAGGTATACTGGAGTAATGGAGGTAGATATGTATAGGGGTAAGGTGACAGGTATACTGGAGTAATGGAGGTAAATATGTATACGGTGACAGGTATACTGGAGTAATGGAGGTAGATATGTATACGGTGACAGGTATACTGGAGTAATGGTGTTAGATATATATACGGTAACAGGTATACTGGAGTGTTGGAGGTAGATATGTTGAGGGGTAAGGTGACAGGGATACCGGAGTAATGGAGTTAGATATGTATACGGTGACAGCTATACTGGAGTGATGGAGGTAGATGTGTATAAGGTGACAGGTATACTGGAGAGACGGAGGTAGATATGTATAGGGGTAAGGTGACAGGGATACTGGAGTGATGGAGGTAGGTATGTATACGGTGACAAGTATACTGGAGTGATGGAGGTAGATATGTATAAGGCGACAGGTATACTGGAGAGACGGAGGTAGATATGTATAGGGGTAAGGTGACAGGGATACTGGAGTGATGGAGGTAGGTATGTATACGGTGACAGGTATACTGGAGTGATGGAGGTAGATATGTATAAGGTGACAGGTATACTGGAGAGACGGAGGTAGATATGTATAGGGGTAAGGTGACAGGGATACTGGAGTGATGGAGGTAGATATGTATAGGCGTAAGGTGACAGGGATACTGGAGTGATGGAGGTAGATATGTATACGGTAACAGGTATACTGGAGTAATGGAGGTAGATATGTATAGGGGTAAGGTGACAGGTATACTGGAGTAATGGAGGTAGATATGTATGCGGTGACAGGTATACTGGAGTAATGGAGGTAGATATGTATAGGGGTAAGGTGACAGGGATACTGGAGTAATGGAGGTAGATATGTATAGGGGTAAGGTGACAGGTATACTGGAGTGATGGAGGTAGATATGTATACGGTAACAGGTATACTGGAGTGATGGAGGTAGATATGTATACAGTGACAGGGATACTGGAGTGATGGAGGTAGATATGTATACGGTAACAGGTATACTGGAGTAATGGAGGTAGATATGTATACGGTGACAGGTATACTGGAGTAATGGAGGTAGATATGTATACAGTGACAGGTATACTGGAGTGATGGAGGTAGATATGTATACGGTAACAGGTATACTGGAGTGATGGAGGTAGATATGTATACGGTGACAGGTATACTGGAGTAATGGAGGTAGATATGTATACAGTGACAGGTATACTGGAGTGATGGAGGTAGATATGTATACGGTGACAGGTATACTGGAGTAATGGAGGTAGATATGTATACGGTAACAGGTATACTGGAGTGATGGAGGTAGATATGTATACGGTGACAGGTATACTGGAGTAATGGAGGTAGATATGTATACAGTGACAGGTATACTGGAGTAATGGAGGTAGATATGTATAGGGGTAAGGTGACAGGGATACTGGAGTAATGGAGGTAGATATGTATACGGTGACATATATACTGGAGTAATGGAGGTAGATATGTATAGGGGTAAGGTGACAGGGATACTGGAGTAATGGAGGTAGATATGTATACGGTGACAGATATACTGGAGTGATGGAGGTTGATATGTATACGGTGACAGGTATACTGGATTATTGGAGGTAGATATGTATACGGTGACAGGTATACTTTAGTGATGGAGGTAGATATGTATACGGTGACAGGGATACTGGAGTAATGGAGGTAGATATGTATAGCGGTAAGGTGAAAGGGATACTGGAGTGACGGAGGTAGATATGAATAGGGGTAAGGTGACAGGGATACTGGAGTAATGGAGGTAGATATGTATAGGGGTAAGGTGACAGGTATACTGGAGTAATGGAGGTAGATATGTATAGCGGTAAAGTGAAAGGGATACTGGAGTGATGGAGGTAGATATGTATACGGTGACAGGGATACTGGAGTAATGGAGATAGATATGTATAGGGGTAAGGTGACAGGTATACTGGAGTAATCGAGGTAGATATGTATAGGGGTAAGGTGACAGGTATACTGGAGTGATGGAGGTAGATATGTATAGGGGTAAGGTGACAGGGATACTGGAGTAATGGAGGTAGATATGTATACAGTGACAGGTATACTAGAGTAATGGAGGTAGATATGTATACGGTGACAGGTATACTGGAGTAATGGAGGTAGTTATGTATACAGTGACAGGTATACTGGAGTAATGGAGGTAGATATGTATACGATGACAGGTATACTGGAGTGATGGAGGTAGATATGTATACGGTGACAGGTATACTGGAGTAATGGAGGTAGATATGTATAGGGGTAAGGTGACAGGTATACTGGAGTGATGGAGGTAGATATGTATACGGTGACAGGTATACCGGATTGATGGAGGTAGATATGTATAAGGTGACAGGTATACTGGAGTGATGGAGGTTGATATGTATACAGTGACAGGTATATTGGGGTAATGGAGGTAGATATGTATAGGGGTAAGGTGACAGGTATACTGGAGTAATGGAGGTAGATATGTAAAGGGGTAAGGTGACAGATATACTGGAGTGATGGAGGTAGATATGTATACGGTGACAGGTATACTGGAGTGATGGAGGTAGATATGTATACGGTAACAGGTATACTGGAGTAATGGAGGTAGATATGTATACGGTGACAGGTATACTGGAGTAATGGAGGTAGATATGTATAGGGGTAAGGTGACAGGTATACTGGAGTGATGGAGGTAGATATGTATAGAGATAAGGTGACAGGGATACTGGAGTAATGGACGTAGATATGTATACGGTGACAGGTATACTGGAGTAATGGACGTAGATATGTATACAGTGACAGGTATACTGGAGTAATGGAGGTAGATATGTATACAGTGACAGGTATACTGGAGTAATGGAGGTAGATATGTATACGGTGACAGGTATACTGGAGTAATGGAGGTAGATATGTATAGAGATAAGGTGACAGGGATACTGGAGTAATGGAGGTAGATATGTATACGGTGACAGGTATACTGGAGTGATGGAGGTAGATATGTATAGGGGTAAGGTGACAGGTATACTGGAGTAATGGAGGTAGATATGTATACGGTAACAGGTATACTGGAGTAATGGAGGTAGATATGTATACAGTGACAGGTATACTGGAGTAATGGAGGTAGATATGTATACAGTGACAGGTATACTGCAGTAATGGAGGTAGATATGTATACGGTGACAGGTATACTGGAGTAATGGAGGTAGATATGTATACAGTGACAGGTATACTGGAGTAATGGAGGTAGATATGTATATGGTGACAGGTATACTGGAGTAATGGAGGTAGATATGTATAGGGGTAAGGTGACAGGGATACTGGAGAGATGGATGTAGATATGTATAGGGGTAAGGTGACAGGTATACTGGAGTAATGGAGGTAGATATGTATACAGTGACAGGTATACTGGAGTAATGGAGGTAGATATGTATACGGTGACAGGTATACTGGAGTAATGGAGGTAGATATATATAGGGGTAAGGTGACAGGGATACTGGAGAGATGGAGGTAGATATGTATATGGTGACAGGTATACTGGCAACATGATATAAGATAAACAGAGTATCAACAGCTTGTATGTGAGTGGATGTGGGGGGGTGTAGAGTCAGTATAAATGTATGTGCATATTATGTGTGAGTGAGAAGATGATGGAGTGAGTGAGTGAGTGAGTGAGTGAGTGAGTGAGTGAGTGAGTGAGTGAGTGTGTGTATGTGTGTTGGAGTGACAGTGTGTGAGTGTGTAGGGCCCTGTGAGTGTGCATAGAGACAGTGCAAAAATAAACCCTCAATAAAGATACAAGGTTATCTCAGATAATCCATGTAGCTATTTTGTTATCTATTTATCAGTTGTTTTTCCCTGGGGATAGAAGCTGTTCAAGAGCCTGTTGGTGTCAGACTTGATGCATCGGTACCTCTTGCAGTGCGGAAGCAGAGGGAATAGTCTATTGGTGGATGAGTAGTGGGGTTTTTGACGACTTTTCCGGGCCTTCTTTCACACCGCCTGATATAGTGGTCCCGGATGGCAGGGAGCTCGGCCCCAGTGATGTACTGGGCTGTCCGCACAACCCTCTGTAGCGCCATGCGATCAAGGGTGGTGCTGTTGCCATACCAAGCAGAGTTTGCAGCTAGTCAATGCTCTCAATTGTACAGCTGTAGAACCTTTTCAGGATTTGAGGGCTCATGGCAAACTTTTTAAACCTCCTGAGGGGAAAGAGGCAATGTCCCGCCTTCTTCACGACTTCACGACTCCAACGTCGTTTTAGAGAATTTGGCAGCACATCCAGTACAGCCTCACAACCGCACACCACCTGTAAGGCATCGTGTGGGCGAGTGGTTTGATGATGTCAACGTTGTGAACAGAGTGCCCCATGGTGGCGGTGGGGTTATAGTATGGGAAGGCATAAGCTACGGATAACAAATCCAATTCCATTTCATGGATCCTGAGGCCCATTGTCGTGCCATTCATCAGCCGCCATCACCTCATAATGCACGGCCCCATGTCACAAGGATCTATACACAATTTCTAGATGCTGATGTTTGGGATGCTTTGGATCGACGTGTACGACAGCGTGTTCCAGTTCTTTCCAATATCCAGCAACTTCACACAGCCATTGAAGAGGAGTGGGACAACATTCCACAGGTCACAATCAACAGCCTGATCATCTCTATGCGAAGGAGACACTACATGAGGAAAATGGTGGTCACACCAGATACTGACTGGTTGTCTGATCCACGCCCCTACATTTTTTTAAAGGTATTTGTGACCAACAGATGGATATCTGTATTCCCTGTCGTGAAATCCATAGATTAGAGACTAATGTTTTTTTTTAATTGACTGATTTCCTTATAATGAACTGTAACTCAGTAAAATCTTTGAAATTGTTGCATGTGGCGTTCATATTTTTGTTCAGTATATATAACTATTGCCCTGTCGCAAAACGCTCTAACCTAGCTAAAATATTAAGCTACTGTAAGATCTTTGTGATATATGAACTGTATTCAGTCTGTCTTTAGACCAGGTCATAACACTGTGTAATCTGTTGCAGTGGGGACTGTGGTCCAGGCTCTATCTAAACTACAGACTACAGTCATGTTACACAAAACATTTATTGACCTGAAATGAGTATTGAATGCGGATAAAACAAAGTACATGTTGTTTTCTAGAGCACATGATTTAAGCATATGCACCTTGTCACGGCTGTTGAAAGAACTGGACCAAGGTGCAGCGTGGTGAACGTACATTTTATTTTTATTTGAAAAGACGCCAAACAAAACAATAAACACTACAAAACAAACCGTGAAGCTGAAGGCTATGTGCCATAAACAAAGTCAACTTCCCACAAAGACAGGTGGGAAAAAGGGCTACCTAAGTATGGTTCTCAATCAGAGACAACGATAGACGGCTGCCCCTGTGGTGGCACCTCTGGTGCGGGGACCCTCGTCGCCGACCCCGGACTGGGGACCCTCGTAGCGGGCCCCGGACTGGGCCTCCTCGTTGCGGGCCCCGGACTGGGTACCGTCGCTGGGGACCCCAGACTGGAGACCGTCGTTGGAGGCTCCGGACTGGAGAACGTCGCTGGAGGCTCCGGACTGGAGAACGTCCCTGGAGGCTCCGGACTGGAAAATGTCGCTGGAGGCTCCGGACTGGGGACCGTCGCTGGAGGCTCCGGACTGGAGGCCGTTGTTGGAGGCTTCCTGCCATGACACCTCACTGGAGGCTTCGTGCCATGGATCATCACTGGAGGCTTCTTGCCATGGATCATCACTGGAGGCTTCTTGCCATGGATCATCACTGGAGGCTTCGTGCCATGGATCATCACTGGAGGCTTCTTGCCATGGATCATCACTGGAGGCTTTTTATCATGGATCATCACTGGAGGCTTCGTGCCATGGATCATCACTGGAGGCTTCGTGCCATGGATCATCACTGGAGGCTTCTTGCCATAGATCATCACTGGAGTGAGGAGATGTATGGACAGTATGGTACGTGGCGCTGCCACAGGACTCACCAGGCTGGAGAGGCATACAGGAGGCCCCGTCCTTTGCAGAGGCACCGGATACACTGGGCCGTGGAAGCGCACTGGAGGTCTTGAGCTTGGAGCCTGCACAACCCGTCATGGCTGGGTGGTTATCTTCACCCTGCAAATGTGGGGCGCTGGCACAGGACGCACTGGGCTGTGCAGACGTACCGGTGACACAGTGCGCAGAGCCAGCGTAGGATATACTGGCCTGAGGAGACGCACTGGAGGTCTGGAGAGCAGGGCTGGCACAACCCGTCCTGGCTGGATGCTCAGCCTAGCCCGGCAGATGCGGGGAGCTGGAATGTAGCGCACCGGGCTAAGAACACGCACTGGAGACACCGTGCGCTCCACCGCATAACACGGTGCCTGACCAGTACAACGCTCGCCACGGTAAGCACGGGGAATTGGCTCAGGTCTCCAACCTGACTCAGCCAAACAACCCGTGTGCCCCCTCCAGAACTTTTTGGGGGGGCTGCCTCTCGGGCTTCCTTGCCAGCCGTGTTCCCTCGTAACGCTGCCGCTCTGCTTTCGCTGCCTCCAGTTCCTCCCGTGGACGGCGATACTCCCCAGCCTGCCTCCAGGATGACTTACCGTCCAGGATTTCCTCCCAAGTCCATGAATCCTGAACACGCTGCTCCTCCTTACCACGCTGCTTGGTCCGTTGGTGGTGGGAAGTTCTGTCACGGCCGTTGAAAGAACTGGACCAAGGTGCAGCGTGGTGAGCGTACATTTTCTTTTTATTTGAAAAGACGCCAAACAAAACAATAAACACTACAAAACAAACCGTGAAGCTGAAGGCTATGTGCCATAAACAAAGTCAACTTCCCACAAAGACAGGTGGGAAAAAGGGCTACCTAAGTATGGTTCTCAATCAGAGACAACGATAGACAGCTGTCCCTGATTGAGAACCCTACCCGGCCAAAACATAGAAATACAAATAATAGAACATAGAATACCCACCCCAACTAACACCCTGACCAAACCAAAATAGAGACATAAACAGGATCTCTAAGGTCAGGGCGTGACACACCTTGGATGGTGCCCACATTGTCCCTGCTTACAAATATCTGGCCATTTGGATAAACAATAAGCTGTCTGTTAAAAAGCATATTGATGAGTTAACTAAGAGGTTGAGAATAAAAATGTATGAAGCCCTTTTGCAAAAACTCCCACACTACCTGACATCTTTACTTAGGCATAGACGTATGAGTTACCATACTCGATCACATGGATGGCTAACTGTGGAAATTCCATCTGTTGCTACAGACTCAGAAAAAACAGCTGTTAGTTTCTTTCCACCCCATGTATGGAACAGTCTTCAGAGTTCCCTACAAATGGATGTATTGGTGCCTTTTGGGCATTTCAGTGTTTATTGAGGACCTCTTTGCTGAGGAATGTGATTGATTTCATGTGTACTTTATTTTATTGTTTTCTCTGTATTTATTTTCTGGTGCATTTCCTATGTGTCATTTGTTGTGTAATTGTGAGATGCAGGGCTCCCTTGCAAAAGAGACCTTGGTCTCAATGGGACTCCCTGTTAAAATTAAGGATGCGATGTGTATTTATTTATTCTGTGTTTGGTAGATGAGATGTGTTATTGTTTAGTGTTGTTTTGTTAATGACACTAATTAGTTCAGTTCCCCCCTGCTGCTCTGAATAGCCAATCAGAAGTCCGGCTGTGAGATCATCTGCTAGAGACGAGAGGTAATGGTTGCTGTGTGTATGTCACAAGTGACAGGGCCATTCTCTTTATATTAAGTATCAACATGTCTTATTATTTTGCATCATGTCTATTTATGAGTGCCTTTCAATCACATGTGCTGTGTGTTGTTTACAACAATTATCTTTCACTTAATTCCTTACAATCTCACGTGTGAATTTGAATTAATTAAATCGCATGGACTATTTTTCCTGCTTGTACGGTGTGTTGTGATTCCACCAATTGGCATGGACTAAAGTGACATTGAGACGGTTGCCAATTCCCTATCCCCTCCTCCCTCCCAAAACGAATTGCTAAACACGCCCTAGAACTAGAGTCAGAAGGAACTGGAATGTGTCTTCTTCACGCCATTCGGACCGGGGACCTCTCGACCGACAACATCCACCTCATTGCTGCTGATTGCTGCTGATTGACACTACTCATACAAGGCTCTCTATAGCACTCCTAAAGGAAAGGGATTGTTTAGAGTAGGACTCTAATTGTGGCCAGTAGATGCTCTAATTGTGTGTTATGCGACTACAGACACAGGGGACACACCCACACAGCTATGAGAGGCTACACCCAACGCTACAACCCAGCAGGCCCCCGGCGTAGAGCGAGAGATAACCCAGCAGGCCCCCGGCGTAGAGCGAGAGATAACCCAGCAGGCCCCCGGCGTAGAGCGAGAGATAACCCAGCAGGCCCGGCGTACAGCGAGAGATAACCCAGCAGAACCGGCGTACAACGAGAGATAACCCAGCAGGCCCGGCATAGAGCGAGAGAAAACCCAGCAGGCCCGGCGTACAGCGAGAGATAACCCAGCAGGCCCCCGGCGTAGAGCGAGAGATAACCCAGCAGGCCCGGCGTACAGCGAGAGATAACCCAGCAGGCCCCCGGCGTAGAGCGAGAGATAACCCAGCAGGCCCGGCGTACAGCGAGAGATAACCCAGCAGGCCCCCGGCGTAGAGCGAGAGATAACCCAGCAGGCCCGGCGTAGAGCGAGAAATAACCCAGCAGGCCCGGCGTAGAGCGAGAGATAACCCAGCAGGGCCGGCATACAGCGAGAGATAACCCAGCAGGCCCGGCGTACAAACAGAGATAACCCAGCAGGCCCGGCATAGAGCGAGAGATAACCCAGCAGGCCCGGCCTAGAGCGAGAGATAACCCAGGAGGCCCGGTGTAGAGCGAGAGATAACCCAGCAGTCCCGGCGTACAGGGAGAGATAACCCAGCAGGCCCCCGGCATAGAGCGAGAGATAACCTTGCAGGCCCGGCCTACAACGAGAGATAACCCAGCAGGCCCGGCGTAGAGCGATAGATAACCCAGCAGGCCCGGCGTACAACAAGAGATAACCCAGCAGGCCCGGCATAGAGCGAGAGATAACCCAGCAGGCCCGGCGTACAGCGAAAGATAACCCAGCAGGCCCGGCGTACAGCGAGAGATAACCCAGCAGGCCCGGCGTACAGCGAGAGATAACCCAGCAGGCCCGGCGTACAGCGAGAGATAACCCAGCAGGCCCGGCCTAGAGCGAGAGATAACCCAGGAGGCCCGGCGTAGAGCGAGAGATAACCCAGCAGGCCCGGCGTACAGCGAGAGATAACCCAGCAGGCCCGGCATAGAGCGAGAGATAACCCAGGAGGCCCGGCGTAGAGCGAGAGACAGCCACCGACCACCGAACCTGCTATTGATGAGCCATCCACAACCGGACCAGCCATCCACTACTGGACCAGCCATCCACTACTGGACCAGCCATCCACTACCCTACCGGACCAGCCATCCACTACCGGACCAGCCATCCACTACCGGACCAGCCATCCACTACTGGACCAGCCATCCACCACCGGACAAGCCATCCACTACTGGACCAGCCATCCACTAACGGACCAGCCATCCACTACCGGACCAGCCATCCACTACCGGACCAGCCATCCACTACCGGACCAGCCATCCACTACTGGTTGGGATGAAGAGCTGAACGATGTGTGAGTGAGTACCAATGGTCTCCAGTATGATGATGTTACTGATGAAGCTTTCTCCACCCTTTCCCGATGTGGTCTGCTACGACAAGACTGCTGAGGCCACGACTACCGCATCAGAACCTCATGATGTCGACAGCGAAGTGAGGAACGCTCCATGCTAAACAACTATGGACTCTAGCTTGTATGTGGTGTGAGTTTGCCCCGGTCTGGCCTTGTGTTTTGTTCTGTGTTGCTTTTATCCTGTTACCCACTATAAATATGAATAAAAGAGAAAATAAAGATATTAAAGAACTCGAGACTGTCTGCCTCCTGCCTATGTCTGTAGTATTGGGATTGAAAGAACTTTTGACGTGTGTGTGTGTGTGGTGTGCTTCATAAATGCCTTGCATAGGGTTATGACATACGATATAATGGTTTTATATAGCCAGACTGATATTTATTTAATAATTCATTAATTCATTAACTGTCTGAGAAGTCTCTCTAGCAATATGAAAAACAATATGGTCCATTCTGACTGAGTCACACATTCATGACCCGTCTACCATGAGAGAGAGGAGGCAAGGAGGGAGAGAAAGAGGGAGAGAGAGAAGAAGGGGGAAAGGGGGGGTGAAGAGAGGGGAGGAGAGGGAGAGTCCAGTATGTTGAAGCAGGTCTGGTCCAGGTAGGGTTTAGTCAGTCAGTGTGTTATTTTAGGAGGGCAGAAGGAGGGAGGGATGGAGAGAGGGATGGAGGGAGAGAAGAGGGATGGAGGGAGGGGAAGATGAATGGAGTTAATTAAGACGAGCAGGCGGAGGAGACAGTGTGGAATTACACAAACACTAATTAGAGTCTTCGTTAGGGGGCACAGAATGAGAGCAGAGCATCCATCATCTCAACTCGCACTCCTCCCTCTCTCCACCCTCCTTCTTTACCTCGTTTCTCCACTCCTCCCTCTCTCCACCCTCCTTCTTTACCTCGTTTCTCCACTCCTCCCTCTCTCCACCCTCCTTCTTTACCTCGTTTCTCCACTCCTCCCTCTCTCCGCCCTCCTTCTTTACCTCGTTTCTCCACTCCTCCCTCTCTCCACCCTCCTTCTTTACCTCGTTTCTCCACTCCTCCCTCTCTCCACCCTCCTTCTTTACCTCGTTTCTCCACTCCTCCCTCTCTCCACCCTCCTTCTTTACCTCGTTTCTCCACTCCTCCCTCTCTCCACCCTCCTTCTTTACCTCGTTTCTCCACTCCTCCCTCTCTCCACCCTCCTTCTTTACCTCGTTTCTCCACTCCTCCCTCTCTCCACCCTCCTTCTTTACCTCGTTTCTCCACTCCTCCCTCTCTCCGCCCTCCTTCTTTACCTCGTTTCTCCACTGCTCTGTCTTTCGCTTAGCAGCCATATTTCTCTCCACCCCCCCTTAACTCTCCTCTCCATTCTGTCCATTTTCCCCTCTCTCTTTTTCTCCTCTACTCAGTGTTCTCTATCGATCCGATCAGCAGTAAATAGGTGCAATTTAACATTCTGAATCGTGATCGAAGCACCTTGTCCTCTCCACCTGCTTGTTCCACCCTCATCCTCCTCCTATGCAAAAAACAGGACATTTAAGCACCAGACATGTTTATTGTCTCTCCCAGTCAGTCAATGCCTGTCCTCCTAACCTTTCTATTCCTGCCTTCAACTAACATCTCTCTCTCTCTCTCTCTCTCTCTCTCTCTCTCACACACACAAACTCTCTCTCTCTCTCTCTCTCTCTCTCTCTCTCTCTCTCTCTCTCTCTCTCTCTCTCTCTCTCTCTCTCTCTCTCTCTCTCTGCCTATCTCTCTTTCTCTCTCTCTCTCTCACTCTCTCTCTTTCTCTCTCTCTCTTACACACACACACACACTCACTCTGTCTCTCTCTTTCTCGCTCTCACACACACTCTCTCTCTCTGTCTCTCTGTCTCTCTCTCTCTCTCTCACACACACACACACACTCTCTCTCTCTGTCTCTCTCTCACACACACTCACTCTGTCTCTCTCTTTCTCTTTCTCTCACACACTCTCTCTCTCTCTGTCTATCTCTCGTTCTCTCTCGTTCTCTCTCACTCTCTCTTTATCTTTCTCTCTGTCTCTCTCTTTCTCTGTCTCTCTCACACACACACTCTCTCTCGCTCTCTCTCTCTTTCTCTGTTACTTTTCTCTCTTCTTCTCTCTTCTATTTCTCTTCTCTGTCCCTCTCACTCATTTAGCATCTTTCATTCTTCCTGTATTTATATCTACCTCTCTCTCTTCCTACTTTTATAACAGTGTAAATCAGTTTGATTTTATTGGTATTTTTTGTAATAAGCAACGGGCGAGCAATCCATAATGCCTGGACCCCTTACCTGCTCCGGCCGCCTATTAATATGCATTTCATGACAGTTGACATATACAGTACTGTCCTTAATGTAATGTCTGTTGTTGGAATATACTGTCCCTAATGTAATGTCTATTGTTGGAATGTATTGTCCCCAATGTAATGTCTATTGATGGAATATATTATCCCTAATGTAATGTCTATTGTTGGAATATATTGTCCCTAATGTAATGTCTATTGATGGAATATATTATCCCTAATGTAATGTCTATTGATGGAATATATTATCCCTAATGTAATGTCTATTGATGGAATATATTATCCCTAATGTAATGTTGGAATATACTGTCCCTAATGTAATGTCTATTGTTGGAATGTATTGTCCCTAATGTAATGTCTATTGATGGAATATATTATCCCTAATGTAATGTTGGAATATATTGTCCCTAATGTAATGTCTATTGATGGAATGTATTATCCCTAATGTAATGTCTGTTGTTGGAATATATTATCCCTAATGTAATGTCTGTTGTTGGAATATACTGTCCCTAATGTAATGTCTATTGTTGGAATATATATTATCCCTAATGTAATGTCTATTGCTGAAATATATTATCCCTAATGTAATGTCTATTGTTGACATATATTATCGCTAATGTAATGTCTATTGTTGGAATATATATTATCGCTAATGTAATGTCTATTGTTGGAATATATATTATCCCTAATGTAATGTCTATTGTTGGAATTTATATTATCCCTAATGTAATGTCTATTGTTGACATATATTATCGCTAATGTAATGTCTATTGTTGGAATATATATTGTCCCTAATGTAATGTCTATTGTTGGAATATATATTATCCCTAATGTAATGTCTATTGTTGAAATATATTATCCCTAATGTAATGTCTATTGTTGGAATATATATTATCCCTAATGTAATGTCTATTGTTGGAATATATTGTCCCTAATGTAATGTCTATTGTTGGAATATATTGTCCCTAATGTAATGTCTATTGTTCGAATATATTGTCCCTAATGTAATGTCTATTGTTCGAATATATTGTCCCTAATGTAATGTCTATTGTTGGAATATATTATCCCTAATGTAATGTCTATTGTTGGAATATATTATCCCTAATGTATTGTTGGAATATATTGTCCCTAATGTAATGTTGGAATATATTGTCCCTAATGTAATGTCTATTGTTGGAATATATTGTCCCTAATGTATTGTTGGAATATATTGTCCCTAATGTAATGTTGGAATATATTGTCCCTAATGTAATGTTGGAATATATTGTCCCTAATGTAATGTCTATTGTTGGAATATATTATCCCTAATGTATTGTTGGAATATATTGTCCCTAATGTAATGTTGGAATATATTGTCCCTAATGTAATGTCTATTGTTGGAATATATTATCCCTAATGTAAAGTCTATTGTTGGTGTAACGGCTGTCTACTGCCTGCTCCTCGGATGAGGAGGAGCATGGATCGGGCCAACACGCAGCGTTGTATGTAGACATAATGAATTTAATAAATGAAAGACGAAACACGAAGAACACTTGAATTGATTACAAAATAACAAACGACGTAGACTGACCTGAACAAGAACTTACATAAACACGAAGAACGCATGAAACAGGAACAGACTACCTAAACAAACGAACAAACGAAACAGTCCTGTGTGGTGCAAACAGACACAGACACAGGAACAATCACCCACAAACAAACAGTGAGAACAGCCTACCTCAATATGGTTCTCAATCAGAGGAAACGTCAAACACCTGCCTCTAATTGAGAACCATATCAGGCAACACATTTAACCCAACATAGAAACACATAACATAGAATGCCCACCCCAACTCACGCCCTGACCAACTAAACACATACAAAAACAAGGAAAACAGGTCAGGAACGTGACAGTTGGAATATATTATCCCTAATGTAATGTATATTGTTGACATATATTGTCCATATTATATTGTAATGTATTGTCCTGGTTGTCTGGGATGATGGTGTTGATGTGCGCCATGACCAGCCTTTCAAAGTACTTCAGAATTACAGATGTGAGTGTTACAGGGTGATAGTCATTTAGGCAGGTTACCTTGGAACTCTTGGGAACAGGGTCAATGGTGGTCAGCTTTAAACATTTAGGGATTACAGACTGGGACAAGGAGAGATTGTAAATGTCTGTGAAGACGCTTGCCAGCTGGTCTGTGTATGCTTTGAGAACGCGCCCTTGTATTCTGTCTGTGATTGTGAACCTGTTGAAACGTTTTGCTCACATCGGCCACAGAGAGCGAGATCACACAGTCATCTGGAAAAAAAGGGCTCTCACGCAAGGCTCAGTGTTGTATTCCTCCAAGAGATCATAAAAGGCATTTAGCTCATTTGGGAGTTCTGCATCACTCAGCAACTCACGGCTGGGTTTCCCTTTGTAATTCCTTATCATCTGCAAGGCCTGCCACGTACGATGAGTGTTGGAGTTGGTCTAATAGGATTCCACCTTCCTCCTATGTTGTCCTTTTATGTTTTATCTCCTGTCGGAAGTCGTAACAGGCTTTCTTGTATGCGTCCATGTCTGTCTCCCGTTCCTAGTAAGCAGTAGCACAGCACTGATACTGCCTGTAATCCATGGTTTTTGGTTTGGTCACTGTGGGGATGACATTGTCTATGAACTGATTGATGAAGCCCATGACTGTTGTGGTAAACTCTTCAATGCTATCGGATGAATCCCGGAATATATCCCAGTCTGTACTAGCAAAACAGTCTTGTAGCCTCATAAAGGTATGCGTTTGGTTAACTTCTCATCATATAACCCTGAATTCCTCCTTTAAAATAAATGTATCTGCCTACCTTGTACAGTTTTCTCTCTCTCCAATGTGACAAAAGTGGAACACCCTGAGCCCAAGAACAGAGAGGAGTTTGTGGATCGTAAGTAAAGCTGTAGCACGCTAACACACACACACACACACACACACACACACACACACACACACACACACACACACACAAGATTTTGCACTTCCTGGATACGTCATAAGTAATTAGTTTTACCGTCACTAGTAGCATCTGAAATAATATTACAAACACCTAAAGCTAGTAAATATATTGTACCTCGACACATATGAATTACACAAGTATTATCCTAAATGTACCTTTACCACAGGCCTACTGTAGTATGTTCATGTAGTCAGTAAATAATATAATAATACCACAAGTATTATTTTACATTAACTACAACACTGGAACAGACAGACAGACAGACAGACAGACAGACAGACAGACAGGCAGGCAGACAGGCAGGCAGACAGGCAGGCAGACAGGCAGGCAGACATTAGACAGACAGACAGACAGACAGACAGACAGACAGACAGACAGACAGACAGACAGACAGACAGACAGCACATTAGGCCTAGATGAATAATGTACATGTTTTTACTCCATCCCAGTGAACAATCTCTTCTACAGCACGCACGCACGCACGCACGCACGCACGCACGCACGCACGCACACACACACACACACACACACACACACACACACACACACACACACACTGTTTTACAGGCTCTTGGGCTAAACTAATCCTCCAGGAAATGTAATAGGTGTTTTGATTAGCAGCAGCATGACTGTAGTGCCAGGTCCCATAAACACACACACATCCGTAAACCATCATCTCTCTACACGAGGCATGAGGCATGGTGAAGGACTTTTCAGAACCATATTGAAATATAACCTACAATGTCCTGTCTCACCATCATGTACAGTAGAGATGCACCAAGTCTACTGTAGATGGAGAGAAACTCTTTGTTAAGGAGATGCACCAAGTCTACTGTAGATGGAGAGAAACTCTTTGTTAAGGAGATGCACCAAGTCTACTGTAGATGGAGAGAAACTCTTTGTTAAGGAGATGCACCAAGTCTACTGTAGATGGAGAGAAACTCTTTGTTAAGGAGATGCACCAAGTCTACTGTAGATGGAGAGAAACTCTTTGTTAAGGAGATGCACCAAGTCTACTGTAGATGGAGAGAAACTCTTTGATTAGGAGATGTGATGTGAACTGATGACACCATGACAGTGGAAGGAGAAGAAGACAGGGACAGGAGGAGAAAACATATTGATAGGGGATTAGAGAAGAAGACAGGGACATCAGGAGAAAACATATTGATAGGGGAATAGAGAAGAAGACAGGGACAGGAGGAGAAAACATATTGATAGGGGAATAGAGAAGAAGACAGGGACAGGAGGAGAAAACATATTGATAGGGGAATAGAGAAGAAGACAGGGACATCAGGAGAAAACATATTGATAGGGGAATAGAGAGGAAGACAGGGACATCAGGAGAAAACATATTGATAGGGGAATAGAGAAGAAGACAGGGACATCAGGAGAAAACATATTGATAGGGGAATAGAGAAGAAGACAGGGACAGGAGGAGAAAACATATTGATAGGGGAATAGAGAAGAAGACAGGGACATCAGGAGAAAACATATTGATAGGGGAATAGAGAAGAAGACAGGGACATCAGGAGAAAACATATTGATAGGGGAATAGAGAAGAAGACAGGGACAGGAGGAGAAAACATATTGATAGGGGAATAGAGAAGAAGACAGGGACAGGAGGACGAAACATATTGATAGGGGAATAGAGAAGAAGACAGGGACAGGAGGGGAAAACATATTGATAGGGGAATAGAGAAGAAGACAGGGACATCAGGAGAAAACATATTGATAGGGGAATAGAGAAGAAGACAGGGACAGGAGGAGAAAACATATTGATAGGGGAATAGAGAAGAAGACAGGGACATCAGGAGAAAACATATTGATAGGGGAATAGAGAAGAAGACAGGGACATCAGGAGAAAACATATTGATAGGGGAATAGAGAAGAAGACAGGGACAGGAGGAGAAAACATATTGATAGGGGAATAGAGAAGAAGACAGGGACAGGAGGACGAAACATATTGATAGGGGAATAGAGAAGAAGACAGGGACAGGAGGGGAAAACATATTGATAGGGGAATAGAGAAGAAGACAGGGACATCAGGAGAAAACATATTGATAGGGGAATAGAGAAGAAGACAGGGACAGGAGGAGAAAACATATTGATAGGGGAATAGAGAAGAAGACAGGGACATCCGGAGAAAACATATTGATAGGGATAGAGAGGAGGAAAGCAATGGCGGAAGAGAGAAAGAGTGTGAGAGAGGGAGAAAAAAAAAAGTGTGTGTGTGTGTGTGTGTGTGTGTGTGTGTGTGTGTGTGTGTGTGTGTGTGTGTGTGTGTGTGTGTGTGTGTGTGTGTGTGTGTGTGTGTGTGTGTGTGTGTGTGTGTGTGTGTGTGTGTGTGTGTGTGTGTGTGTGTGTGTGTGTGTGTGTGTAGATGGACAAATGGCAGAGAGAAAGGGAGGGACCGAGGGACAGAGAGAGGGGGAGAGAGAAAGAGAGGGAGGAAGGAACAGAGAGATTAGAAGAGACAGCCACTTAAGAAGGGACTAAAACCTTTTAACCATTTAACCTGGAAGCTCTCTCACTGTCACACTCCACTGACTAGTGATATCACTCTCTCTGTCTCGCCCTTTTCACTCATTCTATCCCTCTGTTTATCTGTCTCTCTCTCTCTCTTTCTCTGTGTCTGTCTCTATCCCTCTGTCTCTCTGTCTCTATGTCTCTCTCTCTGTCTGTCTGTCTCTCTCTCTCTATCCCACTGTCTGTCTGTCTGTCTGTCTGTCTGTCTGTCTGTCTGTCTGTCTGGCTCTGTCTCTCTGACTCTCTCTCTCTCCCTGTCTCTCTCTCTCTCTGTCTGCCTCACTCGCTCGCTCTCTTTTCTCTCTCTCTCTCTCTCTCTCTCTCTCCCTCTGTCTCTCTCTCTCTCTCCCTGTATGTCTCTCTCTCTGTCTCTCTGTCTCTCTCTCTCTTTCTGTCTCTCTGTCTCTCTCTCTGTCTGTCTCTCTGTCTCTATCTCTGTCTGTCTCTCTGTCTCTCTGCCTGTCTCTCTCTCTGTCTCTCTCTCTGTCTTTCTCTCTATCCCTCTGTCTCTCTCTCTCTGTCTGCCTCACTCGCTCGCTCTCTTTTCTCTCTCTCTCTCTCTCTCTCTCTCTCTCTCTCTCTCTCTCTCTCTCTCTCTCTCTCTCTCTCTCTCTCTCTCTCTCTGTCTCTCTCTGTCTCTCTCTCTCTGTCTGTCTCTCTGTCTCTCTCTCTGTCTGTCTCTCTGTCTCTATCTCTGTCTGTCTCTCTGTCTCTCTGCCTGTCTCTCTCTCTGTCTCTCTCTCTGTCCTTCTCTCTATCCCTCTGTCTCTCTCTCTCTCTCTCTGTCTCTCACTCTCTGTCTGCCTTTCTCTCTATCTGTCTCTCTCTTTCTCTCTCTTTCTCTCTCTGGCTGTCTCTCTCTGTCTCTCTGTCTCTCTCTCTGTCTGCCTTTCGCTCTCTCTCTCTGCCTGATCCTCTCTCTCTCTCTCTCTCTCTGTCTCTCTCTCTCAAATTCAAATGCATGCTGCTTTATTGGCATGAAAAACATTGTGTCAATATTGCCAAAGCAACAATGTATACAATATACATTGTAATAACATTATAAAGAATAATAATATAAAGTGGTAGTAAATAATAATACAAAAATTAAATACAAAATTAATAACAATAAAATGGTAACAGTCAATAGTAGAAATGTAATAAATATAAAAATATAAATATGGAAAATGAAACGATAACTAACTTAGAACTAAATAACGGTCATCTTCACCATTACATCGGTACTACAACTACTATCATCATTACCACTACTACCACCACCACCATCACTAAACTGCTATCATTACCATTACCACCCATACCACTACTATTTGGAATGATAAACAACAATAATAATAGTAATAACAATAATATTAATAATAAGTAAGTTACTGCTTACTATGCAGATGTTATTATTCAGTGTCCTTCAGGCTATGGCAGGCAAATACATATTTGGCTGCAAGAGGAGCCATTGCTCCTTCGCCCATGAGTATTTTTAGTTTTTCCTCTGGGTTTAATAAGTTAAAATTTGGAATAAATGTAGACATTTCTGTGAATAATGAATCTCTTGGTGAGGAATATTTATCACAGTAAAGGAGAAAGTGCATCTCTGTTTCTACATCCCCTGTCGTGCAGTGACCACATACACGCTCCTCTTTGGGTAGCCATGTCTTTTTATGTCTGCCGGTTTCTATTGCCAATCGGTGGTCACTCAGCCTGTACTTGGTAAGGATCTGTCTCTGCTTCGTCTCTCTGACAGAGTAGAGATAATAAGACAATTAATCTTCTCTGTTTAGGAACAGATACTAATTTACTCGTCTTTGGGATTTTGGTTTCGTTTTTCCAATGTTGTAAATATGAGTCCTTTGATTGGTTCATGATTTTGTTTATTGGAATTCTTTCTTTTGAAGCAGTGCTGGTGTCAGCTTGGTTGGTTAGGTCCAACACCAACTCTCTCTCTGTCTCTCTGTCTCTCTCTCTCTGTCTCTCTCTCTCTGTCCCTCTGTCTCACCCTTTTCACTCTCTGTCTCTCTCTCTCTCTCTCTCTCTCTCTCTGTCCCTCTGTCTCACCCTTTTCACTCTCTGTCTCTCTCTCTCTCTCTCTGTCCCTCTGTCCCTCTGTCTCACCCTTTTCACTCTCTCTCTCTCTCTCTCTCTCTCTCTCTCTCTCTCTCTCTCTCTCTCTCTCTCTCTCTCTCTCTCTCTCTCTCTCTCTCTCTCTCTCTCTCTCTCTCTCTCTCTCTCTATCGGCCCTTTCTTTCTTTCTGTGTTCATTCATTATCCGTCTCTCACTCCCTCTCTCTGCTCATTGTTTATCTCACTCTCTCTCTCTTTTTTCAACTAGCCCATCAACTGTTCATCTCTTGAGCCTCCTCTCTCCAACTGACCTTTCCCCTCCATACCTCCCTCCCTCAATATGTCTCCATCCATACTGTGCCAGAGGACCTCTCTCTCTCTCTCTCTCGCTATGTGTGATGTCTCCCATCTGATGTCATAATCATGTGCCATAGGGAACACTGATGGGGAGAGTGACCTGTCTCCTGACCAATCAGCATCTTAATGAGTCACACAGTGCGAAGTGCTGATTCGTCAGGCTGCTTGTACGTCAGCTGAGAGATGGATGAGTTGAGAGCATCAGGAGGGATAGAGGAGGAGGGACATCACTATTCTCTTCTCTTCCCTCCTCTCATCCCTCCATTCCACCTCATAAAACCTCTCCCTCTCACTCCATCTCTTCTCCCTCTTTCCCAAACCTTCTGTTCATCAAATCCTCCTCCTTTTAAATCCCCCTTTCCCATTTTCTCTCTCTCCTCCCCCTCTCTCTCTCTCCTCCCCCTCTCTCTCCTCCCCCAGATATTTAGTTTGATTTATTGCTTCTTGTTGGAAAGGTTGGCGTTTTAATAACTCAAGTACTCCTCAGCCCAGTGAGAGACAGAAAGATAGAGACAAAAAGAGAGGGAAGAGAAGAAGTTTAGTAAGCATAAAATAAACATACACTTTTTAACCCCCCCGTCTCCCCGTCTCCCCCTTTCTCTCTGCGTTCTCTTTCATGTCTTTTGAAACACTCTGCTCTCCCCATTGTAGATGTAGAAAACTCATGGAGAGATGAGGTTTGTTTTAACATTCCTGTGATTTGAAGCATATGTGGAACACACACACATACACACACACGCCTTAAAAGCTATAATGGACAGAAGATGAAAGAGATCGCAAACTGATGGACAAAGAGAGAAAATAAGACAGAGGGAGAAAGACATAATGGTGGTGAGTAGAGGTACAGAGAGAACAGAGAGAGGTAGAAGTTCCAGAAAGATCTGAGAGACACAATACAAAAAGAGTAAGAAAGAGAGGAAAGTGGAGAAAGAAAGGAGTGAAAAGTGATTAGGCTGTGGAGACAGAGAAAATAGGGAGCAAGACAGAAAGAGAGGGGGGTAGAGCGAGGGGGGATAGAGAGAGGGGGGATAGAGAGAGAGGGGGATAGCGAGAGAGGGGGGGGGTAGAGCGAGGGGGGATAGAGAGAGAGGGGGATAGAGAGAGAGGGGGATAGAGAGAGAGGGGGATAAAGGAAGAAGAGAGAGAGGGGGATAGAGAGAGAGGGGGATAAAGAAAGAGGAGAGAGAGGGGGGGATAGAGAGAGAGGGGGGGATAAAGAAAGAAGAGAGAGAGAGATAGAGAGAGAGGGGGGGTAGAGCGAGGGGGGATAGAGAGAGGGGGGATAGAGAGAGAGGGGGATAGCGAGAGAGGGGGGGGTAGAGCGAGGGGGGATAGAGAGAGAGGGGGGATAGAGAGAGAGGGGGATAAAGGAAGAAGAGAGAGAGGGGGATAGAGAGAGAGGGGGATAAAGAAAGAGGAGAGAGAGGGGGGGATAGAGAGAGGGGGGGGGATAAAGAAAGAAGAGAGAGAGAGATAGAGAGAGAGGGGGGGTAGAGCGAGGGGGGATAGAGAGAGGGGGGATAGAGAGAGGTGAGGATAGAGAGAGTGGGGGATAGAGAGAGGGGGGGGGATAAAGAAAGAAGAGAGAGAGAGAGGGGGGATGAAGAAAGAAGAGAGAGAGAGGGTGGGATAAAGAAAGAAGAGAGAGAGAGAGAGAGAGGGGGGATAAAGAAAGAAGAGAGAGAGAGAGGGGGGATGAAGAAAGAAGAGAGAGAGAGGGTGGGATAAAGAAAGAAGAGAGAGAGAGAGAGAGAGAGAGGGGGGATAAAGAAAGAAGAGAGAGAGAGAGGGGGATAGAGAAAGAAGAGAGAGAGAGAGAGAGAGGGGGGGATAAAGAAAGAAGAGAGAGAGAGAGAGGGGCGGGGATAAAGAAAGAAGAGATAGAGACAGAAAGAGAGAGAGAGAGAGAGAGACAGAGAGAGAGAGAGAGAGAGAGAGAGAGAGAGAGAGAGAGAGAGAAAGAGAGAGAGAGAGAAAGGGGGATAGAGAAAAAGATCTAGAGGAAGGGAGCATTCTAACACTAAACTGAGCCTATATTTAGATCCCCATTATTCACACTGGTCATTAGAGAACCATATCACTTTCCCTCATTTACTGACAGAGAGGGGGAGAGGGGGAGAGTGGGAGAGGAGGAGAGGGTAATCATTAGAAAGATATCACTTTTCCCTCATCTCTGTAATGAGTGAAGGGAAGAGAAGAGAGGACGAGAGGAGAGGAGGATAAACAGACAG